>NC_048306.1:93530927-93592983 GCF_013100865.1 Trachemys scripta elegans
GGACCCCAGCCGCCGGCTGGGCACTTCCCTTTCCAGGCTCCAGCTGCTCTGCTCTGGCGGCGCAGGGTCCGGAGGCAAGGGAAGTGCCCGGCCGGCGGCTCGGGGTCCGGAGGCACGGGGGCTGCCCGAAGCCGGTAGCACTGGCTCGGGCAGCTTGGCTCTTAAACAGAGCCGAAGTCTGAGTCAGGGGAGGAGCAGAGCAGCCGCGGGAGAGGAAGTGCCCGTCTGTATTTTTCCTGGACATGTTCAGCTTTTTGGCAATTCCCCCCAGACGGGGGTTTGATTGCCGAAAAGCCGGACATGTCGGGAAAAAACCGGACGTATGGTAACCCTATCAGAAGGGCTTTCCCTGTGGTTGCGACTCCTGTAATTGCTGCTGTGGTCTGGAGTGGGGTCGGGCACTGGAACGGAGAGCAGTGAGCTTGTCTCTGCTGAGCTCTCGGTGAACACCATGCTGGCACCCAGGCATCATGGAGGCTGCCTAACTCAAATGCAGGGGAGGCAAGAGCTGGACTGTGGGGACAGAAAGGGATAGTTAGGGACAGGGACTGGAGGGGGGGGGGAAGGTGGGAGTGGGGAGAGATGCTCTGACTGGGAGCTGGGGGAGGATTGGGAGCTGGCGGGGGTGGAGAGAATACGAATGCCTGGGCAAGGAGGATGAGACAGGCTGGGTAAAGAGACTGGCAGTGGGAGCTGGTGAGAGAAATGTATATAGGGGGCTGGGGCTGGGAGCCAGCTGGTGTGGGGAACACTGAGCTAGGACCGGGAGCTGGGGGCCAGGGAGGCGATTAGGACAGTTGGACATGGAGACTGGGGATAAGGAGCCATGGAGAGAGAGAGGGGAAAAACTGGGATTGGATGAGGAGCCTAGGCAGGGAGACTGGGATTCAGACTGGGAGTAACTGGGTGCAGGAGGGAGAGAAAGATTGGATGAGGAGAAGGGGGCGCAGGGACTGGCTAGAGAAGGAGACTGGGGACAAGGAATTAGAATGGTGGGTGGAAATGGGACATACTGGGCAAGGATGGGATGGGAAGCCTGAAGCGTGGAGCCTGAGAGTGGGTAGACAAAGAGTAAGGGACTAGGAGTAGCTAGTGGCATAGCCAGCTTCTAAGAGGAGGGGGAGCAAACATAAAAAAGGTGCCCCCGGCCTGGGCTCCTCCTCTGGCCATGCCCCCCTTGGCTCCTCCTCCCGCTGCTCCGTGCCCCCGTCCTTGGCTGGCTCCTCCAGCCGCACCGCCCCTCCCCCCCCATGACTCCTCTGGCCCTGCCATGCCACCCCCGCGCCTCTGGCCGCGCACCCATGCATGGCTGTCGGCCATGCTGTGGGCACCAGCCTGCGGCCCCCCCTCGCTCCTCCAGCTGCGGCTGCCTGCGGGCCGCATGTCACGCCCCCCCCCACTCCTCTGGCCGCGCGCCCGCGCCTGCCGCCCCCACCCCGCACAGCTGCCGGACGTGTTGCGGCCTGCGGGCGGCCAGCCTGCGCCCTCCTCCCTCCGGCCGTGGCTTCGGGTCGCAGGCCGTGCCCCCCACTCTGCCGGGTGCGCGCCCGGCTCGCCGTGCCCCCATGGCTGCCGGCCGCGCTACGGGTGGCCAGCCTGCGCCCCCCCCCTCATTCCTCCGGCCACCTTTGGAAAGGCGCCACTTTTGGTAAATTTGCTGAGGGGAAGCGGCTGCTTCCCCTGCACCCCGCTAGCTACGCTACTGGGAGTAGCAGCCAGGGATGGGGAAGAGACAGGGCTGGGACAGGGACAGATTGGATGGGACAGAGCAGAGGGGGTCATTCTTTGGGGGAAATGAACAGAAGGGTCTGTGCTCACTACAGCAGACTCCCCTCCAGCAGCTGGAATGGACCCTAAGATTCCTGACTCTCACCATTCCTCTGCTGTCAGAAAATAGCTGTGAAACCCACTGGCCAAGTGGAGTATGACAACTGACTATTGCAATCAATTGCTCCATTAGCTCCAGTGACAAAGGTCTGTGTTTGGATCTAAAGGTTCCAATCCTGCTGATGAACCACATGGGTGTCAATATGATACCATGTAATGGAATTCTTGTTTTTTCAGTTTGCCTTTTTTCAAACCTAGGAAATTATACTCCAACTATGTTAAAAGAACATTGTTAAGGTTGCAAAGTCAAGCACTCAAAAAGGAAATGCCAGAATTAATTCAGAGTTTGGTATGATACAGTCTTTCATTACCTGGTCACATACAAATTTTTCCACAGGAGCCCTGTGCATAGATTGGACCTACTCTGGGGATGAATCAGGATTGTTTACTGAAGGAGTCTGGTGTTTGTAGGATACTTACTTTATGCGTTGCAGAAGTTGGAAAGTGTGTAGTGAATAAGGCAGGGGTGTACAGGAAGAGAAAGGACAGTCTCATGGTTAAGGCAGTTGAATGCTACTCTGGAGAACTGGAGTCTATTCCTGCCTCTGCTACAGAGTTCCCATGTGATGCTGGGCAAGTCACTTAAGCCAGACTTTTCATAGGTGTCCACTGGCCGTGTGTTCCTTATTTTCTGAGTACCAAAATTGAGACCTTGGGGTCTGATTTATGAAAGTGCTCAGGTCTCTCAGCTACAACTGAAGTCAATGGGAACTGTGCTTTGAATATGCAAAGTGCTATATAATGCTAAATTCCCTGGAAAATCAGGCCATAAGCCTCTCAAATGGGGCACCCAAAATTAGTGGACACTTTTGACCTTAATCTTTCTGTGCCTCAACTCCCCATCTTAAAATGGGGATAATATCCCCCAGGTCACATGGGAGTTGTGAAGATTATTTAATGTTTGTGAAACAACTCAAATTCTATAGTGATGAGCACCATAGAAAAGTCCAGGGGGGAATCAGTAACTCTGTATTCATAGCAGAGTGTGCAGTAAATAAGGCATGGGGCCACATGAACAACAAGGATAAGACAAAATATTGAATAGCTGCTTATGGATTAAGCACTGTCCATCCTGTGTACTGAGTGAGGCAGGGGTCCTGTAGAAAAAATAGTATGTGATTTAATTAAAAACTGTATTATAATACATTTGCACAAGGGATTTGTATTATAACATATATTCACAGGCCACCTTAATTCTGTTATTTCCTAACTTTTGAGTGCTTCACTTTGCAATCTTAATATTAATTTAGTATATTTAAAGTCATATTATAATATAGTAATACTACTAATCACCAAGTTGTGCCTATAGCTAACCATTGTGTTACTGTTTATCTTATCCTCCCCTATCCCTCCCATTGTTTGGTGCAGTCACTTTTAGCATATATTCTTAAATTGTATTGTAAATACTTAAGGGACAGGGAGTGAGTCTTCTTGTGTATTTGTACGGCACCTAGCACAGTGGAGTCCTTCTCCTGATTGGGGACTTATTTCATGTTGAGCTGTGAAGCTCTGATAGCATCTAAGAATTAAACTCGGTGGACTCAAGGCCCAGAAATAGTTTGCACAAACAGAATCCACTGCAAGCTGAAAGCAGCCCATCTCCCAAATAAGAGTCTGAACTGCATCTGATTAAGAATTAATGTATCTAGCTGCTGCCCGTACAAAACATTCTCAAGTTTCCAGCAGCAGAATTTTTCCGAGGGATACATTAGCTGGAGCGTCTTCATATCCTCCGTGTGTAAAGCTTAACAGTCAGAATCCTGAGAATTAAAGTTTTAAAAATGAGTGATTCAGCTTAGATAATGAAGCTTTTTTGCCACTCAGGTTAGCGAAAAGGCTCAGGAAGTGTGACATTTTATTTCTCCAGAGCAGTTTTTTTATTTAAAAGGCCAGTTAGGAGTGAGATGCAAAAACTGAAGAAAATAAGAATCTGGAAACTTAAAAGCCTCTTTCTATTGTAATGCCACACTTCAGCAATACACACTCAGTTTCCTTTAATTATCTTACCCATTTTGCTTTCCTATATACAGAAGGTTGTGAATCCATTGGAAGACTTCAGTTGCAAAGTGACATTCCTAACTCTCATAGTGTGTGGGATTTATGCTGCAGGGTTATTTCACCCAATCACATAAGTAAATCATTAAATCGTGGGTAAAACTTTTACAGAGCAAACAGGACCTTGCTTTTTAGGGCCAAAGGACCCCCACAGAGTCAAATATGGAATTCAATATATTTACCTCTAGGTTCCCCCTGCTTAAAGGAATCCTCCTATGTTGCCACCCTAGCTCTCAAGAGTATGGGGTATAGCTGGGGGAACTGGGGAATGGCCTGCACCCTGGTGATCCCTGGTTGTTGGAATGGTCCCTTGGGCGCCATTGGCAACAGTTCTGAGGTTGTGTTGCCGGCACAGGGGCCCGAGGACAGCAACAGTGGGGTTCGTTGCCCCGAGTGCTTTGTGCCAATAAACATACCGGGGTGGAGAAACAATCAAAGTTTATTTGAGATCTCAAAGTGGTGCAAGGAGACAGGCAAGTCTCAAATCAAGCACACCAGCAAAAACAGTTTCTCTCTTCTTTATACATTTTACAACTAAGCCCCCCCTCTCTCCCACCCCCCCTCTACTCCCCCTCCCCTCTCTACCGAAGGCATGTTTATACATTTAAGCAATTAAATCATTCTAGGGCTATAAATCTAGCTTGTTAGTAACTTCTCCCTAAACAGTTATTTGGTTCTGTTTGCCCTTAGTTTATTACCCCTTCCCCAGCTAGAAACATGCAAACCTCATCATTATTGTTTGGTACCCGGTATGAACAAGGTTGTAATTGCTGACTGGCTATTTACACATTCCAATTCCTAACCTTGGCTTTTGAGGTCGATTAGAGTTAAACATGGAAGGACAGAGTTTAAACATGGAAGAACTTTGGCTCAGGCAGGCCTAGTAACCCCAACAGTTGCTTTAATCTACTTCAGAGACTGGATCAGAACAGAAATGACCTCAGAAAGGTGGGCTAATACTCCCTGATCTGGTCTTGGGTATAAAACAGTACTGTTGGTGTGAGTGGAGAGTTCTGATTTGGTAATGCTTTACATGCACATTGCATAGATGTAAATGACCCCATGAAATGCAAGGGTGTAGAGAATCAGGCCCACAGTCTGAAACTTGATGCTTACACCACAAAGCCATCTCCCCCAAGAAGTGTACATTTTATCTGTTCTCCAGGTGATCAATTCTTGTGCAAACAAAAAAGGAAAATTCCCCCCCTTTAGCGATTAGGAATTTTTCCTCCTTTGTGTAATGAGGTGCAACTACTTGACTGTATATAGATCAGTGCTATGGCCTGGAACTGGATCTTTCAGGCCGGCTGGATACTATGCCTCCTTCTCTGACATCCTGCCAGTGAGTGCTGACTCTGTATTTTTAAAGCTCTTTGCAGAGATCTGTATATTGACAGAGATTAAAGTTCATTTTGGAGCTAGACAGATATAGTTTAAAATGCCAAGGGCTCTTTTTTTCCTCCCCCACAACCTATGCCTGGCTTTATCCAGTTCTTTGGCACCTTTTGAAACTAATTGGGTCTCTTGGCACATCACGTTGTGTGGCTCTGCAGCCTCATGCTCATTATAAATTCAGCTGACCCTTTTTAGAAGACTTAGGTGTTAAGAGAACTCACCTGGGAATCTGCTTCTTCCTTTGGAAGGCCAGGTGCCTTATTCCTTCTAATTCTGTCTGTGTAATTTCAAACAAACTGTATTTTGTTGAGCAGGTGAGACTCATGTATCTGCTGTTTGATCAAAGGAAGTTTCTTTTCAAGGAGAATTAAACTGTACTTTTCCTACATTATACTTTAAATGACTTTTAATATGTAAGGCCCTGATCCAGCCATAGAGTCCCACTGAAGTCAGTGGGAGGATTAGGGCCTAAAACTTCACAGCGAGGCTTAGGCAGATTCCTGAGAAGCGGAAAGCTAAAATACAGTCCTTGTCTTCTAGAACCATGCTTGGGTGTGACAGTGGAGCCATATCAGCTGCACGTTGTTCACCAGAGTCATTTTCCCATTGCAATAGCTGGCTGCTGCAGCCCTGGGTATGGTCATAGCCCTGTGTCACCTTCACCCCCAAGGGATGGCTAGTACAGGAGATTATAGGGAACACAAAAATTGCTGGACCTTGTACCCCCTACCTTTTGAGCACCTACCCCATGCCCAGCCACAATCTGGCCCGTAATACTGTGGTACAGGTTTTGTATTTGGTAACAGGAAGTACCAGACTGGTGCCAAAATCAAAACAGTGAATATTCTAAGCCAGCCAGACTTTATGGACTCCTGCCTATAGGCCACACAACCCCTCTGGAGATGGGTTCTGTGAACTCTGGCCATTGGGCCACACCGTCCTGTAAAGGTGGGCCACTCCGAGGTGGGTCTCACTCTTCATGGGGGGAAATAAGCTGGTAGCTACTCTAACACTGTTGGAGTTCATCTCCCTCTCTGGATGTGCCTAAACCTTCCCTGCCAAAGAGGGCTTCTGTCCCTGGCTCAGAAAGATGCATCTGAAGAGAACAGCTTTTCTCTTTGCTACCGAGTGGCACGTATTTCATGGGAGGAGGATGGCCCAGACCACCTCTCTAAGGGCTTAATTTCTCATAGTGTTCCCTTTGAAATTACTGCAATCAAACACGATGCATTTTAAACATGATGTGTTGCACTTTAGTGTCTAAACTTTTGATGTAATGTGGGTGATTTTCAGACATAGGGACTGAAGCTGTTTGCCATTAGCTAAAGTGCCCTGATTCTGATCTCTCTTATACTGGTTTTAAACTCCTTTGATTTCACTCCTGATTGACACCAGTCAGTGAGTGCAGGTTCTGGGTCTTGGTCTCTGCATTGCATTTGATGGGTTTTGTGAGATTTTCATCAGGATTTTGCCAATTGTCTATTGACTACTACATAGAAGTAAATTCCTGAAAGTTCACATGCTGTTCAAATGATGATTAACTTTTTTTTTTTTGGCTATCAATTTGTCCTTCTCTGTCTTTAAGCTTTTCTGCATCAGTGTCACTAAAAACAATTATTTTTAAAAATGATAATTATTACAGGGTACTGCAAAAGTTTCTTATTTCCAAGAAGCATCAGAAACAGCTCATTGATCCTCTTGTCAGTAAGCTCCACAATGCAAAGTAATTATCATTTCCTTTTTATGTGGGAGAATTTATTTCAGTGGAAATGTTCAAAGTTTAGAAGAACCGACTTCAGTCAGAGTTTTAATTAGTGACTTTTGCATTTGGCTCCCTGCTTCCATTTGCAAAACTGCTGGATGAGACTGCCTCTTGATCACTCTTGCTGTGTCAGGATGTTACTGAATGCCTATTTGCATTTTTAAGAAGAAAGCCAAAAGAGAAAATCTACCAGCAGTGTACTTGTAGCATAGTCAGCAGTCCTTTCCATGACTGGGATAGGCCAGCACACAGGGTGACCCCCCTTTGTGATGACACAGAAGCATCCCTATTCAGGAAAGCACATAAACATGTGATTAATTTTAAGCACATGCTTAAGTCCCACTGACATCAAGGGGACTCAATAGAATCATAGAATATCAGGGTTGGAAGGGACCTCAGGAGGTCATCTAGTCCAACTCCCTGCTCAAAGGGGGACCAATCCCCAGACAGATTTTTGCCCTAGACGGCCCCCTTAAGGATTAAACTCACAACGCTGGGTTTAGCAGGCCAATGCTCAAACCACTGAGCTAGCCCTCCCCCATCCTAATAGTTAAGCATGTGCTTAAGGACTTTCCTGACTTGGGGGGGTCTATGTTAATAAGTCAGCTATAGAGCCCAGGAGAAACACAGGGTTTGTCAAGATACAATAACCCAAGTAAAAAATCCTGTTTATATTCATAATAGCTAAGTGCTGTCTCAGTGATACTCAGACCTCAGTGGTTCAGGAGCCAAATTAGCGATCAACATTACCCAAAAGAGCCACACTAGAGTGAATTCATTGTTTCATTTACTACAGTACTATAGATTCATATTTAAACAGTATGATGGAAAATATTTATTATTCCCACAGCAAAATGACTGACCAAGCATTATTCTGTATCAACTGCAATTGGTTAATAACATAACAAAAGCATCCTGATTGGTTAATAACTTAGATTGGTTAATAATTAAATCACGCAGCATTTTAATATCATTTGCTGCAAAGAGCCAGACACATTAGAGAGACTTGTGGCTGGCAAGCCTCAGTCTGAGTACGACTGTCCTATCTCTTCTTTACTATGATGGACATTATAGCATGGTAGATTTTATAAGGTAGACTCCTCTACCTTCTGCAGACCTATACAATGTGCCCTGCCCCTCATTATATTTCAGATTTAATAATGGCATTGGATGAAATCCCTGCTCTTTCTTCCTTTTATCCTGGCAGACCTAGGATTGCCTTCTGAATCCCTGAACTGCCACCCAGGAAACTACGCTTGACAGAGCCCTAAGAAAATCTTTGAATAGTTTTTAATGTGGGTGAGAGGGGTAGGAGAGTATTTATGCAGTTTCCCTGAGTCCTTACCTTGAAGGTGCATTCTGGCAAGTTGCCTTCTTTTAAAATAGCCAGTGCAAACAGCAATGGGCCAAAACATTTAAACAGATTGGGAACATGGCACTGGAAGCATGGAATATAAAGCCCATACTGCATGACTGCCCTGAAGAAGTGAGCTGCTGCATATTAGGTCTGGATTCAGAGGAAAAACAGCTGTGTAGGAACATAAATGCATTCACCTTGAGAGGCTGAGTAATTGGTATCTGAAAGGGAAATGGTGTAAGAACCTGCTCCTTCTGGCTGAGCTCATACGCACACCCTGAGCACAGCCATACATTGCGAACTGCAAGAAGAAGAGCTTTTATTATGCTTGCCTGTCCTTCTGCCTAGCCCCTCTCTTTGCATAGCAAAACCGTACCAGTCCTACTATGGTCAGAGGCCTTTGTCCCCATGGAGGGCAGGGTTTGCTTGTGGACTAGCCTCTGAAAATGTTCCCTTAATTGCTGACAGTTGCTCTGCTGTCTGAAGCTTTGCTCTGTACTAGTCTGTCACTTTGATTAATATTTCAGAGGATGTTCTCCAGAATCAAGGCTAATGATCTAAGATCAGTCTGGGTTACCAAACAAAGATCTTTGACACGTTCGGAGATTGATGTCAAAAGAGGATGTTGGTACAATGGCATGACTCTTTAATGGAAGGAAATGCTCTGTGGCCTGGGTTTTAATACACATGCCAATTATATATAAATTATAAGCATGAAAGATCATTTCACTGTTACATAAGTAAGAAAATTACTTGGTTAATAATAGTTTGGCCAAGAGTGGATTTATCAACATAAAGGTTAAAAAAGCAAAACAAAACCACCATCTGGGGAACCTGCCAAACAAATACAAGGGACTTTTCTGCTGGCGATGTAGTGACGTGTGAAAATGTGAGTACTTGTGCTTGACCTTTAGATTCTTGTTTGAATTAATACATGAATATTTGCACTAAAGAGAGAGATCAGTATGAGAAGAAACGTGGAGAGCATTGCTCTGAAGGCTAAGAAATGTAATCTAGGTATGGAAATTACAGGGTGGTAGGAGATGACCGAAGAGATATGTGTCCTTACATAGATAATGCAGTATGCCAGGAGACAAAGAATGAATGGGGGTGGTTGTCCGCCCCCCCCCCCCAATTAATTCTGTCTTACTCTTGTCTTACTATTAAAAGTAATTGAAAAGTTCACATCCAAATCTCTGCTTCAGAAACATTTTTAAGCCTGCTATAACTATTAATGCTGTATTTATAACAGCCTGATCTAGCAGAGTTGTTGAGCTTCTCTAGGAAAGTGTTCCAGTGGCTTTCTAGCGTCTTCTAGGAGATGCCAGGCACCCTTGGTTCCCATTAGAGCCCTCCCAGAAGATGCTTAGCACCTCACAGGACAATACCTTAAGACAGTAATTTCCATTACAACCACCAGAGCAAAACCACCTCCTGAGTCACTGCTTTCCTCCCAGTGCTGGCCTTCATACCAGTCCTTATTCCTGCCATACATTAAAAAAAAGACCTACCAAGATGCGTATGAAAGAATAATTTTATCTCATGACCTCACTTTCACTACCCTTGTCTTCCTATTTTGTTTTCATTCATTGTCATCCCCTACTGAATTGTGTCTATTTTAGGTTGTAAACTCCTCAGGGCATTGCCCATTATCGATATTTTGTCTTTTAAGAGCTCTATCAGTTTTCTTATGCACCTGCCTCTGTTCTGCTGAATACCATGCAAAAGTGCACAGTCAAGGTTAACACATGCGCTGTTCCTTGCTTTGCTTTCTTACTTCTAAATTCTAAAACCTAACCAGCTGCCAGTGTTTGGCTGCAAATTTTGGATGATCTTTTTGCTGAACACTGTAACGCCTACATATCCATCAAGCTGAACAAAAAAGTCTGGAAGACCAAGAAGATGTGCATAAAATGTTTAAAAAGTCTGAGTGGAAGCCTTTATCCCTAGTGTGTATTTGAGGTGGCCAATGAATATTTTATTACATCCAAAATTATGCTTACCAGAGCTGGATGAACTATTCATCCTTTTTTCAGTTCAGGAATTGCTTGTGAGCTGACCTTCACTTCTACTAATGTGTTATTTAGAATTATTAGACAAATGTTTCATGCACACCAATTTCAGACTAGGGATTGCTTATGTACTGTGTTCACAATGTATTGTTTGACATTCATTATAACTGCTGTGTGGTTGGTCACCTTATTGGTGGTGGTTCTGTTCCCTGATTGGATGGGTGTAACTGTAATAAAGAATGGGGAGAATGTGATCAAGTCACTGGGACTTTAATTCTCACACAGGGAGAGGATATAAGCAGTTTTAGAGTTCCAAGCAGCAAGGCTGGTAGCATAAAGGCCACTTACGCCTTTTCCTTTCTGAGCCACTTGAATCAGGCCTTGCTTGAGGCATTATTGCAAGAAAAATCAGGCTATTATAATCTCATATGTTGCAGTGAGATTTAAAGGTAATTTTCTCTCAAAAAGTAATTGTGTGTGTGCATGGGAGCCTCTAGGTCAGGGCTCTGACCAAGGACATGGGGAACATTTCAGCAAGTTCCTCTGTTATATTCATTAAGCATTGCACTATTTGTAACTCCATTTACTGGTCACTGGCATACACCATAAACAAGCCAAGTAACAGTGGAGGAAGAAAAGGGCTTGCCAGTGGGCAGTCCTAACATGGATACCTCCTGCATAATATTATCCTTATAACATGGCTCTTTCTCTGGTAGTGGCAGCCCATGGAGAAAAGTTGGATAGGGATATTATTCTAATATGGCTGGGAAAGAAGACAGGGATGGGGACAGGGAGTGGATGCTTTTGAGTATAGAGGATATGGTGAATGCACTCACAAGAGATGGCTGTAGAGGAGGGCAATGAACTTGCCTTTGATGAAATTTACAATATATCACAAGAAATGAATTCTCCGGATTTTGTATGCTATCCATCCACCCACCACTTTACAATTGTTTTTCTGAAACATCTTATTTTATTGAGGTAATTGTTAAATTTTGCCTACTACTGTGCCTACAGTAAATTCCTCTTACAGTTTCGATTAATTTTCTTATCTAAACTGTTGTATAGCATTGCTATGCATTGTGTAAAACAGTCGCTAGATTCCACTCTAGAGATGGCTGCATTCCAGCACATGGTCTCCTGTAGTTACGGTTGCCTACACTTTTTTCCATTCAAAAAGGCCCTTTTCACTTGCTCATAACTTTCTAAAACAATTTTCTATGTCTAGTCTGCCTCAGAGAGACTTTTTGGGGGGAAGAATTCTGTATCTGCTGCATAAGATCAGCCATTTCCCTTGACCTCTGGTACTGCTGCTGTGCCCACCGCCTGGCCATACAGGCTCCTTCTGGAAAAAATATCATCCATAGCAGAGACCAAACTTGGACAATTTTCTGAGAATCTTATAAGTAACTGCTAAAGGCCTATTAGAATTGAACTATTTGTGCAACTTTATTTAAAGGAGTCACTCAACACTCCACCTATAATTATATTATACAAGAATCACTCATCACTGAAATGCAGCCACCACTGAAGTAGAATGCGGTAGCTGTTTTACAGTGCTCTGAACTGTTGTGAAACATTGCAGGACAGGAAATAAAAGACAGTAAGCCCCTCCTAAATTTAAATTAAATATACTGTTTGTACAATAGGAGGAAGTATATGTAATAATTATCCACATAAAATGTTTTAGAGAAAGAGTTGTATAGTGTATACAGAATATATGAAATCAATGACAATTATTTTTCTGTGCTAGAATAAAGTTTTTATCACCTATTACAAACTACTGGAGATATACATAATACATCAAATATAGATCTATAAACACGTCATGGGTAGAATTTAGGTTTTTAGGATGGTGTAAGAGATTAAAGTAATGATTTTGTAAGAATGAAAGCAATTTGCAGCCATTTGGTAGCAAATGTTTACATCTTACATTATATTGATTTTTAGTTATGAGAGGCTCCTTGGATTACATAAGCATTAGGGCTGAGTGAATAGTGGGAGAAAGTTCAGTGAATTAGAAAATGAATCTTGATTTACCATATATATAACCCTTAAGTATTCACTTTTCATTCACATACATATGTATCTTTCAATACAATCACGCTTGGGCAGACACAAGCACTGTAACCAAACCCAAATGTTCACAAATCATTTTGCCCCACTCATCTTCCTTGCCACCCCCCAAAAAATCATAAGATTTTATAAATGTTACTTTGGGGTTCATTTTAATTGCCTTCTGGTTTTGTAGGCTTTACTTTTTGCCAGCTTTTCTCAGCAACCATGAAGATTAGAAACTTTCTTTTATTAAAAAAAATAAAAGCAGAGATTCTCGTGTGCCATGAATCTGGGAACTGCGGCTTTAATAAAAACACCAAATATCCCAAGATATGTGATAAAATTGCAAGAGTTGACAGTGCTGCTCAAGGCATGGCAAAGTGTTTGGGAAATCTATCAGCAATTGGAAAAGGCCTTTTTAAATGGAAAGGATTGGGAAACATTAAGTGAAGTAGTCCGCATATATCTCACTTATACTATGAGTCCACAGAGCATATAAGTTAGCTGCAAAGAGCTCTGAGCTATTTCTAGATAGAAGGTGCTATGTGCATGTGAGATACTGTTATATTTTATTTTACCAGCACAAAATTGAATTTTTGATTGTGTTAAGAATGAGTTTTAAGGAAACAGATCATTTAAAAATCATCATTAGAGTAAGTCATGGTAATGTTTAACAAGATTTCTGTGACTTCCAGGGCACTTTTTGGAGTGAATGATAAAATATTTTCCTCATGATCTTTATAATTGTGCTCATCACCGTAGTATTTGAGTGAAACATCAGTGAATTTATCTTCACAGTTCACCCGTGAAGTAGAGAGGATTTTCACAGATAGGGAAATGAGACACATGAAATTAAATCCAAATTTGGACATTATTTCCAGTGTATGTTTTGCCTTAGCTTGTTATTGACAGTTAATATTCTGTTCATTTGTTATTTAAGTCTTTCCTTCATCTCTTTGGGAGGAGGATCTAATAAAAAAAACAATGTACACTATATATAGTGGTGCATTTACCTATCAACAGCATCTGTATACAGTCCCTATTTGAACCCCATGTCTTTAATATTGTGACAGAGTGCTGAGCAACAACAGCTGAGGCCTCACTCTGGTCACTGCAGCTCCAATTAAACACTGCAGAAAAGACCTTGTTAGCAAGAACTGTGTCTAATTGGTGGGAGGAGGAGAACTAGCAGGCTAATTAAGCCATTAGGCAGAGGATACAAAAAGGCACAGGAAGGGAGTAGGAAGAGGAGAAGCAGACAGAGAGGGAGAGATTGCTCTTCCCTCAAGAGCTGAGGGTCACCCAAGATGGGAGGAGTAAGGCTGTATAGCAGTGATTCCCAAACTTTTTACCTCACCCCCCCTTTAGCCCTGTCCACACCTCCCTCCCCCCTGCTCCCTAAGCCAGGGCTGGGAGCAGGGCTGCGCCTCCAGTAAGTGGGGATGCGGGCAGGAGTAAGGGGGCTGAGGCTGGAGCCACAGTTGGGAGCGGTGCTGGGGCTGGGAATGGAACTCGGTGGTACTCCCTCCCCACTGCTTGTGGGGATTGGCCCAGGCCCCAGCCCCCATGCCTGAATGTTCCTCCACACACCCCTAAGGGGGTATGCCCCTCAGTTTGGGAACCTCTGCTGTATAGTGTGTAAGGGTGGTGGGAACCAATATGGTAAATAAACAGCACTGGGTGTTTTACTAGCATAAAGGTCTCTGAGCTGTTTGGGAACTTGTGCAGAGGCAGGAGTGAGTGGGCCCTGCCACAAATATATTTATCCTTCTAACACCTCGTAAAGTAGGGAAGTGAAATTAGGCATAGAGAGGCTAAGTGACTTGTCCAAGGTCACCCAGGAAGCATGTGGCAGAGCAGGGACATGAACCTGGGTCCTAGGCTAGTGGCCTTACCATTGGATCATTTTTCTTGTTTAAGGTAGATTAGACCAAGGCGTGTGAGGGGGTTGGAGGAGAGAAGTGGATGAGGGAGCAACATTCTGCAGACCAATGAGGGGAAAAGATTAAACCAGTCTTTCTATTTTTGTCTTTGTGGTTTATTTTGCTATGGCTCACTGGATCGTTCTCTAATCATTTGGACATTGAAGGTTAGCTTCTGGCTCTCATCTCTGCGTTATTAAGTGATTACCTGGGAATTCTCCTCCAGGGTTAATCCCCAGTCGTCACATTGGTTTTACTCCACCCCCTTGCAATGAAGTTCTTTTGCATGGACTTTGTCCAGTCACCCACTTCTGTAAATCTGATCTTTGTGCAAACAAAAAACATCCCATTTATCAGTAAAATCTTTATTTGCAACTAGGGTAGCTTATTGAAAGTAGCAGAAGATGCACTGGTCTATTTCTTCACACTCATCACGTTTTGCTCCCTCTCCTTTGTGGGTTTCTGCAGAGGCAGCCTACAGAAAGCTGGTGATGAAGGGCATAATGAGTTTTAATCAGTGGCAGGAATGTGTGATAATTATAACAACATTTCCTACTTACACTACATAAACTGGATGAGCAGCGATTAATAGTCTGCCACTATGCAGGGCTTCCAGTCTAATTCAACAGCCCATTTTGGCGGCCTTTCGGTTGACCATCTTTCCACTGCTTTTGTCTCAGTATGCGATCCCTGAATCTGAGTGTTCTGTCTTGGCTAGACGTCCTAGTCTGAGCAACCAAGTAAGAAGGAGAAAAGCAAGCCAATGTCTTCTTTCTTGCTAGCCCTTGTCTTCTCTGATTCTTGTTGCTGTTGCAGCCTCCTATAGCAGTTTGCACTGTACCTCTGAACCAGACAAATGTTGGAGTGAGAAGCATAGGCTATAAGAGTGGAGTGGGAGAGAATTGGCAAAGACAGGGAAAAGGGAAACGGCAGCAAGGGGGAGTTCTAGGGCAAAGTGCAGACGTTATTTGAATAATAAAAAAGATCCCACTTTGTCCTCTATGTGAAGTGAGAAGAAGATCCTGTGCCTTCTCTCTAAGGAGATTTACCACATTCCCAGTTGCTCTACCTCAAGTTGTTTTCAAAAAGGAGGAAGGTTGGTTTTGTAGTTACGGCACTGTAGGTAGATCTGGGTTCAATTCCTGGCCCTATCACAGATTTTTTTATGTGACCTTCGGCAAGTCACCTAATCTTTGTTTGCCGCAGTTCCCTGCCTATGAAATGATGATAATACTTCCTTTCTATCTTGTCTATTTCGGATATAAGGGCAAAAAATGTTCAAAAGCACCTAAATGAGTTAGGAACTTAAGTCTCATTTCACTGCTCTACAGCCAAAATGCTTCTGAAATAAATGTAGTCAAACTTTACTAATTCTGGGTCACTGAGAACGAAAATGATGCTTAAAATTGTTGATAGGCTCTAGTTTTCAAGATATGCTATTAGGTCAGTATATCGACCCTTGACTTGGGAATGGCGGAGGATAAGTGAGTTATAAAGGAAAGGATCTCAATTTAAACCAGAAATGACTAAAATAAATCTTTGACTGGATCTATGAATAAATCTATGACTGGGTTTGGCCAGTACTTGCTTTTTAGGCAAAACAATGAATGATGCAATCTGAAGCTGGTATTGCGTTATACATGATATGAATTGCATCATGTTATTCCTAGAAGTCATGGATGATGCAATCATAACGAAGCTTACATCACTCTGCTGAACAAATTGCCCTATATCAGCTCTAGAAATCATACAGTGTTGTGCTCTCTTATTTGTCAGTGTTTGATTTTGCAAAGGGACACATTTCTGTTTAGCCAAAGTGATGAGAGATGCCTAGTATTTGTGTGAACAGTGCAGATAACTTCTGCTATGTTTGTGGTGAAGTGACTTTTGCATCACAAAAGCGCAGTATAACCACTATGTTTAAGAAGGCCTATCACCTTTATTTTGGCTGCAAAATTGGAAATCAGGACAAGAGGTGGGCCCCACACATATGCTGCAACACTTGTGCAACAAATCTTCGCCAGTGGTTGAACAGGAAAAGGAAATCTATGCCTTTTGCAGTGCCAATGATTTGGAGAGAGCCAACAGCTCATACCAACAATTGTTACTTCTGCATAGTGCCTCCAGTTGGGAAAGGTGTGTCAAAGAAGAAAAAGTGGACTGTGCATTATCCAAACATTCCATCAGCTATACGCCCAGTACCCCACGGAGAAGGACTGCCGGTTCCTGATGCACTAGAATCATTCTCACTTGAGTCAGATGAGGAAGAGGAAGAGGATGAAACTTCTGGTCCTCAACCATCAATGTCACAGGACCCACATTTTCTCCCATCCTCCTCCTCTGAACCACACCTCATAACACAAGATGAACTTAATGACCTTGTCAGGGATTTGGAACTACCCAAGAGTAAGGCAGAGCTGTTGGGCTCCAAACTACAGCAGTGGAATCTCCTGGCAGGTGATGTTAGGGTTTCCATGTTCCGTGACCGTGAAAAGGATCTTGCCCCATTCTTCTTCATGGAAGGTGATCTTGTAGCCTGCAACAACATCGATGGTGTGATGGCAGCCCTCAACATCGTTCACGATCCAGATGAGTGGAGACTGTTCATTGATTCATCGAAGACGAGTCTTAAAGCTGTTTTACTGCATAATGGCAATGTTTTGCCATCAATTCCAGTTCATCATGCAGTCCACATGAAGGAAACCTATGACAACATGAAACAACTTTTGAGGTGCATAAACTATGACCAACATCAGTGGCAGCTTTGTGGCGATTTGAAGGTTGTTGCTCTCTTGCTTGGTCTGCAGACTGGATACACAAAGTACTGCTGTTTTCTCTGCGAATGGGATAGTCGTGCAAGAGATTCCCACTACATCAAGAAAGATTGGCCACTCCGACAGTCATTGGAGCCTGGGAGGAAAAGTGTTCAGCATCCACCACTTGTTGAATCAAGGAAGATTTTGTTACCACCCTTACACATCAAGCTGGGTCTGATGAAGAACTTTGTCAAGGCCATTAACAAAACACAAGCAGCTTTCAAGTACCTCTGTGGAAAATTTCCAAGGTTAAGTGAAGCTAAGATAAAGGAAGGTGTCTTTGTTGGTCCTCAGATTCGTGAACTTCTTTATCTCTGAAGCAGACGACTTCTCAAATATTGTAGACCAGTGAATTTTCAAAAGAGATTTAGGCATTCAGGAGCATAAATCCCATTCACTTTCTAATTGCCAAAGTCACTTTTAAAAATGGGATCTACACTCCTACATGTTCATTTTACCTTAAGCTCTTTAAGAACATAAGAATGGCCTACTGGCTCTGACCAAAGTTCCATCTAGCCCACTATCCAGTCTTCCGACAGTGGCCAATGCCAGGTGCTTCAGAGGGAATGAACAGAACAGGTAATCATCAAGTGATCCATCCCCTTTCAAGAACTGCTTCTTACTGCATGTGTTTCCACAGTGGTGATCTGATCTTGGTTGTGCACACGTCAGAACTTGGATTCACAAAACCCACTGATCTTAATGTGTTTTGCAGGTGTGAATCCTAACACTTCATTTGTTTTGAAAGTTTGCATTCAGGCATTTGAAGTTTTAAAGCAGATGTGCAATCTTTGCATGTGTAGGTGTGCATAAATGAAAGCTGTGCAGAGGCCCTTTAAGAAAAATACCCTTGGATCTCTCTGGGCCTCTATTTCCCCACCTGAGAGTGAAGGCTATAACATTTACCTCTCTCTCACCCACTCTTGTAAGGCTTAGTAAATGTTTGCACAATGTATTGAGTGTCTCAGATGGAAAGTGAAACAGAGGTACAAAGTGTCATCATTACATTATATTTATGCTTAAGCCACAGGGCTCCCAAGAAATGAGGATCAGAACTGCATTTTTTTCCAGAAGTATTTCACTTTTCTGGATTGTTGGGTTTCTTTTACTCCCTGAATGTTTAGCTGGCCCTGCTGTATAATTGCAGCTGCAGAGGATATAAAAAAAATAATTGCTCCTTGAGCTGCATGTTGAGAGTATCACAAGCAGATGCTGAATTCACAGCTGGCTGCAACACAGTCAGCCCCCTTCGCAGATCTTTTTTTCAGAGGCACTGCAAGAACTTGCTGCGTCTGTTCATTATTCTGTTGAAGAAGGCATAACAGAATATTTATATTTTTACTTTCCACAACTGCAAATCTGATTGTCCTAAACCAGCTATAACCTATCATATTGTTAAGAATCTTCACACACCTAAATATAAACTTGCTGTTCAAAATATTAAATCCATGATTCTAATTGATCTTCAGTTTTCAACTAAACACACCTCTACCTCGATATAACGCTGTCCTCGGGAGCCAAAAAATCTTACCGCGTTATAGGTGAAACTGCGTTATATCGATCTTGCTTTGATCCACCGGTGTGCGCAGTCCCCCCCACCCCTCCAGAGCACTGCTTTACCGTGTTATATCCGAATTCATGTTATATCGGGTTGCGTTATATCGGGGTAGAGATGTAGCTGTTACATGGAATGTGGGTATTAATTTGCCCATGGAGTGCAAAATTATGCCCTCACACTATTATAAACCTGGACTAATTCTGTTAAAGGGAATGAAGTTGCTCCAGACTTGCAGACATGTAACTGGGAGCATCATTTATCCCACACTAAGGAAAAATGAATATTTTCAACTATAATTAAAGCCAATTGCTGACTAAGGATAAACTTCTGTTCTCAGATTGCCACAGCAGACCCTGACTCCAATATTCTGCTCTCCAGACATTTGAAGATCTCTACAGAATATTGAAGCAAAATGTCTGACTATGGCCCAGTCCTGCATTGAGATCCCATACAGCTTGAAGCCAATGGGACTCCAGGAGTGCAGGGGTCTGTATTTGTGGGTCCTGATACAGGATTGAGGCCTTTATAAGCAGAATATTGAAGTGGAGATTCACTGAGTGAATCTGAAAGGGCCATTTGTCCCTAAATGCTGGAAACACCATTTTAAAAGGAGCTGGGGCTTTAGGAAAAGCAGCAAATACGGTGAAACTCAATATAAAAATCACAAGAATGGAAATGCTGCAATAATAATAAGAAAACAAGCATGGAACGAATTATCTTTTTTTCTCACATATATACAGTTGTTGGGAATGAAATCCATTAAGGCTCAGGGTACATAACTTATTTAATTTATTAAGCAGGATGCTTGTGGACAGGGAAAAAGCAGGCTATGCAAATTGTATGGCTGCTGTGATGACATTCTTGTGTGTGTTGCACTGGATTTGAATTTTACTGAAAAGGCCTGATTGAGTCATGTGTGATTATTTAATAAGATTAAATTCTTCCATCACACATATATAGTCTTATAGAGAGCCTGGGTGGTATATACTGCAGAGCTAATATCATCTACTGAACTTGTAAGGGAACTTACAAAATGATGAACATCTTTTTCCAACTACTAGTGAACATGTATTAGAAACACAAGGTGCGTGAGGTAATATCTTTTATGGTTATTGAAATAGAAAGGAAGAAAAGGCAGCTAACTACCTGAACTATAATTTAACAGGTTATTTTATTCCATATTTTATATGTTAAACGATGATCAATGAAGACAAATCATTATGATAATGTGCAAGAATAGGGGGTACCTCCTCCCTCTTTCTTCTGTCTCATACTCTTTCTCTCATTGTGTTGACTTCCTTTACATGAAGTGTCATCTTTTCCTACAAAGACAAGTATCCAAGTAGAGATTCTTGCAAATATTTTGCCTCTTTTCTCATGGTTGCAGATTTCCTTAGCTTCAGTATCAACACTATTAAAATATTATGGTCGCTCAAATGACTAATCCCACTGCCAACACTATGTGTAAAAGGCAAACTGCATTTATAATTATGTGATTTGAAAAACATATGTCAAAACACAAATGAATCAGCTCAGTGAGGAGGATTCTGCCAGCTAGCTTAGCAAAGCAGAGGGCTGTAGGATGAAAGGCAATGAATAGGATAAAGAGCTGACTTCTGTCTTCCTGGTTAAATCTAATTCACAGTAGCATTTTATTTTGAACTTCTCTAGCGCTTTCCATTCACAGATTGCAAAACCACAATAATCTTGAACTATACAGCAGGGAACTGTTTTGACTCCATTTTACAGATGGGGAAACTTGAAGCAAAGAGGGGTAAAGGGTCATGTGGGGACTAACCTAAGCAGCCTTCCTCCCCTGTCACTCACCCTGCAGGGGCTAGTCACAATTCCAGTCTGCCTGCTATTTGAGATTCAAACTGCTATGGAGAGTGCAGGTATCCAAAAGGGGCAGGGAGTAGATGGCAATGGTGAGGGTTATTGTGAATGGGAGTGGCCCGTTCACTGTCTAGTCAAAGGACGTAGCAGGGATCACTCACAGTCACTGTGCCTGGAATCTTGTGCTTCTCTACCTCTCTGCGGTGGGCAGTGACTTATGTGCCACAATATGGTGTTTGACTTGTCTGTGACTTCCCCTGGGTTCCTGTAACAAGTCAGTAGCAGAGATAGCAACAGAACCCAGATCTTCTGACTGTCCTAGGCCATGCTTCCTCATTGTGAAGGAAGTGTGATGGTATACAAGTGTGATGATATACTTAATTCTGACTCAGTGTGGGGGGATGGACTACATGTCCTCTTGAGGTCCTTGCCAGACCTACATTTCTGATTCTGATTCTCCTTGTTAACACCCACAGCTTCCAACTCTTGCCAAGAAATTGGTGGGTTGTGAGTGAAGACGTCATTTGCACTGAGGGAAGGGGCTGAATCTTGAGCAGGAGTGGCATAAGGCCAACACCACACTCAGTTTTCTTTGCTGCAGTTTTCTGGCATCTGCCTATTTCTCCAGAACTTTCACATTTAATTGTGTACAAATTCATTAGCTAACTCCACGTTTCTACTGGCAATGTTCATTTGTAGATTATTCATTTTTCCAAGTAGTCACTTTCCTGCAGTTTTATAAATGGTATCAATAAGGTCTGCAGTGGTACCGAGTTACCCAGACCCTTTTTCTTGTGAAACTGATTTCAAGCAACTCAGTAACACTGTCATGGATTCATCATGGAAGCAAGTCTCCCTTACTTATTAATAGGCTTCCTTTCTAGTCTTTCCTTTCTTCTCATTAATTTGTAAAAATCATTCTTCCTCCTAGTGTTCAGTCTTTCTGCCTTTCTTCTCTCCTTATCATTTCCCTTCCAGCCTTCACTGACACTCTCTCTGTTCTTGTTTGGTCCCCTCCCCCCTTCTTCATTTTCAATTCAGGTTCATTCTTACCCTCAGATCTTAAAATAGTTCTTGGTGAAGCTACATTGGCTGCCTCTCATTCCCTGCACTTCCTTTCTCAGTCTGTCTTCATTCTGCAGTCACACTAACTACTCATACTTAGCCATCTTTTATGTTCTATTTTCATATATTTTACCTCCCAGGAATTAGGAGAGAAAAAAGACTCAGCGCCAAGACTATGGCTATGTCTACACTATTGCGGTAAGTCGACCTACGCTGCGCAACTCTAGCTATGTGAATAATGTAGCTGGAGTCGACGTACTTAGGTCAAGTTACCACGGGGTCTACACTGTGGGGGTCAACGGGATAAACTCTCCCGTTGACTTACCTTACTCTTCTCGTCAGGGGTAGAGTACAGGGGTCAACTGGAGAGCGATCTGCTATCGATTTGGTGGGTCTTCACTAGACCCGCTAAATCGACTGCCGGTGGATCAATCTCAGAACGTCGATCCAGGCTGTAGTGCAGACATAGCCTCAGTAATTTTTCTTTTCTTTGGTTTTTTTTTTTTTTTTGGTAATAAATGATGCTCCTCTTAATTTTGTATATGATGTCTTAATATTGCACAGATAGATGCATTAGAAATGCATAGGCAGATTATTTACCTGTGAGGTATCATTAGCAAGAATATTGGTAGCAAGAGTGTCTTTTATGTTGTGCTGTAAACCGGAATCATTAGAATGTATTCTACACTCTAGCTTCAAGGGCTGACCGGCTATGGTAGCAGCCACAACCAGGCTCTTAGTTAGGAGGGAAGATTCTGTGTCCCTCTTTCCTCTGTAATTCTTCTACCCATAGCCCTTTACTCGGTCTTTACGTGCAGCATTGAAATTTCATGATAAATGAATAGACTTGTACTTCTCCCCAGCCCCACCGTTATTTGAGTTACTCTTAGGATTCTCATACTTCAATGAATAAAATTAAAGGGTGCTGTAAATAAAAAACCTGGCTTGATTTAGCTTCTTCCATGGGTCTTTGTTTTGGAAATCCCATCTTGTGGCTTTAAACTAGGCATACGCCTGTGTTGATCACCACTGTTTTAGATTGTGCACGTTATATTGGCAGTAAATAAATCATTAACACTGATTCCAGAAAATCATCTAGTAACACTAAATTTGATTTACAAATATAAAAGCCTTCTAATATCAGCCTTTTATTTTAAGCTATGTACACAAAAGGATCATGCAATATGGGACAGTCAAAACGGATTTCCATTCCAATCACATTTGTGTAATTAATGTATAGCCTTTACCGTCATATAGAAGTAGCCACCTGATAACTAGGAGGCTAAGGGTTCCACCTAAAGGAAGGATGGAAAGAAATATATTTTGTGTTCTACCTTACATATTCTACTAAAATAAATATATGGAGATATACCTATCTCATAGAACTGGAAGGGACCCTGAAAGGTCATCAAGTCCAGCCCCCTACCTTCACTAACAGGACCAACTACTGATTTTGCTCCAGATCCCTAAGTGGCCCTCTCAAGGATTGAACTCACAACGGTGGGTTTAGCAGGCCAATGCTCTAGCCACTGAGTTATCCCTCCCTCTATCCATGCCATTGTAGCAACAGATGTATTACATGGAGATGCTGCGTCTGATGGTCTCCTGGGTGACACTCTTGGGGAGTAGGGACAGGACATTCTTGGTAAAAGGCCTTCTGTTCCAGAGTACCCTCTAACTAGAGGTAAGGCTGAGCCCAAGTCTTCCCACTTTTAGGGGGTTAGGGTGCAACCAAAAATTGTAACTCAGATAGGAGGCTCAGCTCAAAGAGTTTAAAAACTGCTGCTTTAGAGCACAACTGCTTGGGTCACTGCATGGCCAGTCAAGAACTGCTGGCTCTGAAGCATTGGTTTTCACCTAGTCTGATCTAAATCAAAAAGATCCTATCAGACACTTTGGCAGTGTTATACATGAGTGAAACCTCTCTCTTTGGCAGGTAAAGAAAGCATAGGCACATTTTCTTGGGTATGGGCTGGAGAGGAGTATGAACTTCGCAGAGTGTTTTATGCAAGTATTCTTTAATTAAGTTTCTGCTATACTTTTGGAGTACTTCTCCAGTTAATAATGCAAACCTCTGAATTTACTGAAGCAAACTTAATGGGAACACTTAGATTGTACAGATTAGCCCCCCAGAAAGAAAGAGCTTTCCAGAGTCTTAGTTATAAACTTGCAAAATCTAAAATTCCCTTGGAGCAATGCAACGTATTTTGATTGATTCTAATTGTTCACATGGAGAAGAAATCATGAGTTTAGACACTGGTTTTTCCACCTAATCAGTTTCTTAACTTAAGTGGAACTACCTAAAGAAATGTCAGAAGTGATCTCTATCTTTGAAATGCTTTGTGTCTTCATACTGACTTAAAAGGTAATGAAAAGTACCTGGGGGTAAAAGGACTGTGATGGTGCCATAGCAAACTACAGGGCCTGATACATATGGTAGAGAGTGAATCTGGATAAAAACCTCACAGTTAATCATTATATTGTAATTAACAGCAGGGTTTGAAGATCCAACCCTTTGCTTATAGAGGGGCTGCTTCTAAGAAGGATGGAAGGGAAAGGACTTTGCACTTTATTTGGCCAGTATATGCGACTACATTAACAGAGAAACTGTTGGGTAGTCGGCAGTGTTGGTCTTGCTGAAACAAGCTAGTCTTTCCAGTATTGACCTTGTGAGGTGCTGAGTACCTCCTGAGATTTGCTGAGCATCTACAAGTCCCCATGTGAGTAGGAAGCAATCAGTATTTCATAGACAATACTCAGCACTTCCCAGGATTGTGCCCGCTATGCTTATTATATCAGAACAAACTAAGTTAAATGTAAACACAGTTAAATATTCTGGATTTTCATTCTTCACAATGTGATACTGAAATCTTCTGTTTACCCAGTTATTTAGAGTTTCATAAATCATATCTGATAACTGAAATCATATTGATCTTGGATAAACATATTTTAATTGTATTCACTTAACACACATATGTACACAGCTACCTGGATATAACACGAATTTGGATATAACGTGGTAAAGCAGTGCTCCGGGGGGGGCGGGGCTGCGCACTCCAGTGGATCAAAGCAAGTTCGATATAACGCGATTTCAATTATAACGCGGTAAGATTTTTTGGCTCCCGAGGACAGCTTTATATTGAGGTAGAGGTGTAGTAGACTTAATATGGGGCTCCAAATTTCTTGTCTTTCCAAAACTTCCATATCAGATGTGCAGAATTTACAAGTATAATGATGTTTTTCTAATTGCCAGAGTTGCACATTCAACCAGGGATATGAGTCAAGCTGGGCTTCCCCATAAGCGGGGCTTCTGGTTTTCATTTTTAAACAATAAATACGGATAAAACAGCCCCAATACAAAAAAAAATCGTGTTTATCTAATAACACTGGAAAAACACTAGAAATGGTTACATGTATCTAAGGAGTAACTGCATAGAGGAGTAATGCAGATTACAGCGGTGTGAATGTAGACCCTGATGGTGTGCACTAAAGGTTCTGCAGTGTTGTTTGAAACAGTACTATGTTAAAGCGTTCTAGGGAACATTACAAAGAGATTACCCATTACAGCCTATACTACGTATATACAAAGAGAGAACCCAGAAAAACCCTGATTTTTGAACATCTACATAAAACTCAAAAATTACTAACATGTTAAATTAATAGACCCCGAAAAACAGAAGCCTTACCCCAAAGTGGTAAAGATTCTTAGACTGTGCCTGAAGTTCCACCTGTTCAATCCAATCGTCTCCAAATTTTGCCTGCATTCACACCCGTGCTATTCCCATTGCACTACACTGGACTTTAGGGCTTGATTTTCAGAGGGGCTGAGCAACCCCAGCTTTCATTTCAATTGGAGATGTGCACTCTCACCACTTCACAAAACCAACTTCTTAGTAAGCAATTCTCTAGAAGATGTGCAAAAAGGAATAGAATCCCATGTGTGCACTCTCTCCCCCAACTGTGTTGACTCTACAAGGCTAACTGAAGTCAACAGCAGTAAAGTCATTTGCAAAAGTCAGCAGACCTCACAAGTTAGAAGCTGCCATCCTTATATAGTCCCTTCCATAGGAGAGCATCATTTAAAAACATATGTATTACGGGTGTTCTCCCTTGGTCATGCCTTGACAGAGAGCCGGTTTGATTTCAGAATTTGATCTCTACCTTCCTGGATTGGCAGTTGTCCCTAAAGGGGTTTGCTTGGTGATTTCAGGAGCTGCACTGAGCGCCTCCGAAGTGACAAATCAATTCTCCTTGGTTGAAGTGTCAGTCTGGGTTGTGGGTAAATGAGGGGATAGAAAACAGTGGGAATCCTCAGCACACTTCAGGCATTGAAAGAGCTGCATCTGGGGAAGGTAAATTTGTTGATTGCAGTAACTATTTTATAGGTAAATGATACCCGTCCATGGAATGTTAAATTTCAGCAGGCTTAAATAATTGATTTATGGCTAAACGATACAGCCTTTACTCTGCTTTACCCCAGCAAAACTCCTCATATTAATGGGAGATATTTTCCCAAGTGTTAGTGTGGACTTCATCATTTATTTTGTTGACATAAAATTAATATTTTAATTAAATCTAAATTAAATGTGCAGCTGGTAATATGAAATGACAAATACTGGGTGAAAACCTGTCCCCATGGAAGTCAGTGGAAGTTTTTCTGTTGACTTCAATGGGGCCCAGTGTTTCTAAAGGGCCAGTCCCTCAAAGGGTTGAGAACTCCTGGAGCAGTTAAGACCCGAGGTGAGCAAACCACTTAAACATAATGCTTAAATTTCAGTGCAAGCGTAAGTGTTCTGCTGACATGGGGAAATGTAAGAATCTGCTTACGTGCTTTTCTGAATTGGAATTTAAGGACTGAGCTCCAAAATATGTCTGGGAGAAGAGACTCTTTATCAGGACGAAGGGATATCTAGCTAATTGGTACTGTTATGTATGTAGCAAGTTGCAGCTACTGGAAGAGCTATGAACCTCCTTAATTGATTCTTATACAAGTAGCCCAGTTACAATAAGGATTATGTGCTGACATGGGATGCAAGCGAAGCAAAAGCTGCATGTTCATGGTGGTTCAAATCCTGCAATCCTTACTCAGCATTTATTCAGTCAAATAATTAGTCAATGGGAGTTTTGCTTGAGTCGGAAGTGCAGGATTTAATTCAGTATTTATGAGGAAATGTCATCCTGATTTTCATGTATGCTGGTCGCTGAGACAGTCCATTGGTAAAAGTTTAAAAAAAGACTTTTCTTCTTGGCTTAAAGGGGTGCTGAGCCGTCACAGCCCGGAACCATGTTCACAGTACGGGAGAAGAATCCCTTACAAAACAATTCCCTACAGGAAATTGCTTGTGTATTATTTCTTTTGCACACATCCAGAGATAATCAAACTTCTCTCAGATGGCAGGATATCACCTCTCCCCATGAACTGACTAATTTCAGGTCTTTAATCTCACCTGCCTGTATGAAAACCAGGCATCCTAGAGGGAAAAATGACATGCCTTTACCAGTGTCAGAACCAATCACTTACACTGGAGATAGCTAGGGCTGTGATCTTCTACCAGGTTTTTTATCTCCCTAAAGAATTCAAACTTTGTCAAAGTAGAATGAGCACATTTGGTGGGGGGAAGTGGGAAGAGGAGAGCTAACTAGTAATGATGTCCATTTTGCCATTTTGTCTTGTTAACACAGATACACAATGTTCAAATCAGTGGAGAGAAATCCAGTCCAGAAAATATATAATAATGAAAAGGAAATAAACAGAAAAATACAATGTTTGAATAGACTCTGAAATTAAAATATTCCCCCTTTTCTCAGAAGATTAGCTAGCTGGAAGCTTTGAGAAAGACGCTAAAGATCAGATTCTCAACTGGTGTAAATTGGAGTAATGTTGACTTATACCGGCTGGGAAACTGACCTTCAGCTTCTCTCTCTTCCTTCTAGATGACAGTAAACAGGGTGCTGATTCTGGGGGACCAACCTCTTCAAAGACTGATGCCAATAACATTCTAAGGATCCTCCATCGGGTGGTGCTTGTATAAGGCCTGATTCTAAACTCACTATGGAGTAAATCAAGAACAACTCAAGTCAGTGGTAATTAAGAGGTGTAAAATTGATGTAAGTGAGCTATGAATATGGCCCATTTTGAGCAGCATGGCCAGTTTCTGAAGTCCATATCTGTTGCACTTGACCTGCACAATGTATGTGAATTTCACCATGTTAGGAATCATAGAATCATAGGACTGGAAGGGAGCTCGAGAGGTCATCTAGTCCAGTCCCCTGCACTCATGGCAGGATTAAATATTATCTAGACCATTCCTGACAGGTGTTTGTCTAACCTGCTCTTAAAAATCTCCAATGATGGAGATTCCAGAACCTCCTTAGGCAATTTATTCCAGTGCTTAATCACCCTGACAGTTAGGAAGTTTTTCCTAATGTCCAACCTAAACGTCTTTGCTGCAATTTAAGCCCACTGCTTCTTGTCCTATCCTCAGAGGTTAAGAAGAACAATTCTTCTCCCTCCATCTTGTAACAACACGCAAGAAGCTTCTCCAAAGGTTTTGATCCTGCCATTGTTTGCATGGTGCACAGCTCCCATTCAACTGGGGTAGGCATGGGAAGTCCTTTGCACAAACAACCAGTTCATAGATGGGTGGCTGTATATATTTATAAGGAAACAATACTACTAGTTACTGTCCCATTAAATAGACAGAACAAGGCAATTCCTCTTTAATGAGAAATGATTGTTAAAGCATCCGCTGTATTGTAAATACATTACTAAAAGTTTAGGATTCAATAGGGTTTGCACCTTTATACTTGCTTTTTTATTTAATGCATCATTTAGGACGGTGGGGTATGAGCTAAACACCAGCTGCTGGGACTTGCAAATGCTGATGAAGTCATGTAATCAGGATTATGCAAAGTGAGTTCTGAGCGAAGTGAATTTTTCTTTTTCTGCAAAAAAGTGAGTTCTGGTAAAAAAAAAAAAACAACAACAAGTGATCAAACAACACTGATCTGTGAACCAATTCCATGGCATCATAAACAGTTAGAGCTGATACTAGGCATTGCATGTGGAACCTCACATCCTTTGATCAATGTATTTTCAACAGACTTGGATTCCCGAGCAAGGCAAATGACTTCATTATACTGTTGTATATAAGGGAGGCTAAAAAAAGTGAAGCTCACAATGGAAACGGAAGAATAAGGGATGTAAATGGCTTGAAGGTTGATTAACAATATGACATCTGAGATTTTGAATGCAGTGCAGAGTAGGCTTATTTGGAAGGCAATTGGATTTGTACCATCCCTCCCATTAGAAATGTCAATAAGTTGTGCTGGAGAGAAAACTATAACTGAGAAACTAGAGTTGGAGTCTCCGTGTGGATATATATGCTGCTCTATCAGAATAATTTAGGGGACAAGAGGTCAACAAGGCACAGGAATACTCATGTGCTTGCTCATTGACTGGTACTGTCCCTCACTAAAACATCCCAGACAGACAGACCTGAACTGGGCCACAGGAGCACAAGGCCAGTTCCTTGAATAGGATAAAGGGCTCATCTGTTATCTTCTTATGCGTGCTGCTCTGCCTGTGCTAGGCTGCTGCATAAGTGCTCCCTGTGGTGGCTTATTGAAATTAATTCCTCCTGTCCAGCAGCAGATCTCTTCACTGCCACCCCCTTCTACAGAGTTAGAATAGCTGCTGTTTGGGCCCTTAAGCCCCCCGACTGCTAGATGTGAGTAGAAAAGTGTGTGGCTATGACTTGATGGCTGTGGGTAGATCCACCAGCCATTGGAGTGCAGGCAAACAGGGATTACTGCAGCCTCAGGCTTGCAGAACCACTTGTGTTCTGGTATAGAATTCCTTTCACCTCCCATTGTCCCAAGCAGTTCATCAATGGAGGGCCCACCACTCGGGCTTGACTCTAGTTCCTAGGATCTGAGCCTTATAGCAGTATTAATTCAGATGCTGCAAGCACTGAAAGCATCATGAGTAAGGTTAAGATTCTGTCATGGGTATTTTTTGTAAAAGTCAGGGACTGGTCATGGGTAATAAACAAAAATTCACAGAATCCCATGACTTGTTCCTGATTTTTACTAAAAATACCCTGGGGTGGAGGATGGGAGAGAAACCCACTGCTGCTCCTGTGGCCAGGGCTAACCGCTGCTACTCCAATCCCAGAGGGACTGACCCAACTCTGGCCGCTGCTCTGACAGGCTGGGGACCACTGCTTTGGTGGCCCCAGGTTTGACCGCTGGCCAGCTGCTCTGGTGGCCCCAGGGCTGACCCAACCCCAGCCGCTGCTTCAGCCCTGGGACCGCTGCTCCATCCCTGGCCCAGAAGTTGTCACAGAGGTTCCGGAAAGTCACAGAATCTGTGACCTCTGTGATAGAATTGTATCCTTAATCATGAACCTATGCAGTATACATTGAAACCTTTCTTAAATGACCACTTAAGGGACTGACAAAAATGGTCGATTAATGAAGTTGGGACTGAGGTGTAACAGAACTCTACTTCGTAGATTTGGGTATTCTTTGGGGTGGTCTCTTAAGGCAAGAGACCGACTAATAAAGATGATCTCTTGTATGGGTTCCCCTGCATATCATGACTGATCTGCCTAGGCAACAAATCATCAGCCCTCTGATCCTGCAGTAAATGCAGTTTCAAGTGACAAATATCTCAGCTTGATGGATTGTGTGGCATGCAGTGTCAAATTTGGTGACATGCCTTGCACTGGAGTAGAATGAGGTTGTTATGCTATCTCACATTGATTGCATCCAGAGAAAACAAGACTAATCCTTCGGCCCTTTATCATATAAGTAGAGTATGGACATTGGTGGGACTGCTCCCCAGAGTACATGCTAAACATTTGGGCCACAATGGCCATACAATGTAAAATGACACCACAGGCAGCTGAATTTTTGGGAGGGAGAAGCGGGGAAGAGACAGGTTTAGGATTAGCGTAAACTAGTCCTGTTATCATTATTCAATAAAGGGGAAATTCACCTTTATGCCGGGGCATCACCAGCCATTTTCCCCATGTAATCTTTCAAAATAGGGTTTAAGAGGCAAAAAGGAAGAATTTCATCTTAATAGATTAGAGAGGTGCTTTTGCCTCAATCAACCAATGTAGTTTATGCAGAATTTCAGAATGCTTGTTTCTTCGAGCAGCAGTTCTCTGTGTATACAGCATGGTGTATTACAGATATACCAGGATAAAAATGACCACATCTCAGGCCACTACTATTAATATCTGTGTTTTCTATGGTATAGGACCCAATTACCCTCTAACTAGTGGGAAGAATAAACTCTCACTGAACCCTGGGCTTTGTAGGATTAAGTCGGTAAAGTTATATGATATTGCCTGCAAATAAGCAACAAGCATTAGATTGCCTGTGAGACTTTGCAAGCAGCATCATTTATTTTCCTGAAGAAAGAAATTGCTGAGGGTGGCAAAGATGGCACATACAATATTACCCACAGATTCCAGAGTGCTGAACCTGCCCTTGCTGACTGCTCATTTTTGGATAATTCTGCCTATCTTTGCATAGTGTGCATGTCGTAATTTCTATTAATACACTCGTAACTTGAAGACTTTAATGCGAAGTGTCTGTTTCTCTCTTGGCTATGAAATGCTTCCTCCTAAGTGATTATTACATTTAGAGCTGGGACATACAATTAGGATAAACAATAATTAGCCTAGTAGTATAATGGTACTGAGAAAATCTAGTGTGTATTCACGTAGAACTGCTGCAAATTGTTTACCGTGGCGGTAATTCACCACTGGAATAACTTACAAAGGGCTGTGGTGGAGTCTCCATCACTGGCAATCTTTCAGTCAGGCTTGGATAACTTTCTAAAAGACCTGCTCAGCTCAGCCACATGTGATTGGGCTTTATGCAGGGATCACGGGGTAAAATTCTATGGCCTTTGTTATGCAGCAGATCAGATAATCACAACGGTTCTTTCTGACCTTAAAAGCTATGGATCTGTGACATAGAGGAAATACTTGTAAACTCAAAATGCAAGAATTTGTGTTTGTACAGCTGACCACACAAGGACAGAATGAGACACTGCCCCAGGAGGAGTCTTTATCCATTTGCCTAGCCCATCTGAGCAGCAAAGTGATCAGGCCAGAATTGCAAATCATGTGTTCTCTGTGGGCATTTACCTTTCCAAGAGGGAAGAAGGTGAGTGAAAGGAAGGGTAGCACTGTAGACCAAGATTCTAGAGACTTTGGTTCTATTTCCGCTCTGCCACAGACATGCAGTTTGACTTTGGGCAAGTCACTTATCTCTCTGCGTTGCAGTTCGCCATTCCCAACATGGAGATAATAGCACTGCCCTACCTCACAGGGGTGTTGTGGGGATAAATACATTCATAATTGTGAAGTGCTCAGATACTGTAGCGATGAAGGCCATATAAGTACCCCAGATAGATAGTGGATGCAGTAGCTGTGATTCCTAGAGCACCCCCTTGATTGACCGCCAGCTGTGTCTTAATGGCCCATCTATTTTTAGAGCTCTGAGCTTCTCCTGGCTGAGCCTCTTCACTTCCTCAGCTATATATGGCTTCCTGTCTTGACCTGACCTGTTTTTCTTTTTTTAAAGTGAATTAATGTTATTAGGGTGCTGGTACAAGATTACCAATTGAAAGCACCGGAAATGGATGTCCTTTGTTTATCCACGAAACTGGTGAAACAGAAAGTAGTGAGAGCTTCTCTCCCATTGTCCTGTGATTTGAACCTCAACCTAAACTTGGAGGGACCACATATAAAAGTGAGACTCACAATAACTAATACAGTTCAGCACCTATGCCTTTGGCCTCCCTCTGCTGAGACTGTCTATAAAAGCCCCACCTGTGGTGGGGTTTTGTGAAACAGTTGGTTATTCACCAGGAACTGGACTGGGACTGTGTGGCAGTCTGGAGGCATTGGTGCCCAGACACACCCTGCTATAGGAGAATCCACTTGGGCTGGGTTGCCAGTGAGATTTAGTCCTCTGGAGATCTAGAAGAGTGAGGTGACATGGACGAATAGGGAGCCATCAGGCCAATTAAGAAGGCTTGCCTGCTTCCTCTCAGAGTATTGCTGGGTGAGACTGGGACAGTGGAGGAGCTCCTCAGTGCTAACCCCAAACCCCAGAACCGGGCCAGGCCAGGCCCTGGGCTTAAAGTTCTGCACCTTCCTTTCAGGGTTTTTTTAAAGACGGATTCTGAGCTGGTTATTATTTAACTGTTTAAAGGCTGTATGCTAAGGTTATGGCATGGGCTGCCCTGCTCCAGATCGGCTGCCACCTCTAGTAAACTGAGGCAGGAAGCCTCTGCAACACCACACCCTGACATAAGGGGGCACAATGGCAGTGAGTGGAACAATTACAGACCCCCCCCCCCAACTCATTTCTCAATGGCCACTAAACCTTGCTCACCTTAACTCAGTGGGAGCTTTGCATGATAAAGGTGAGCAGGATTTGGACCTGCAATGATAGGTGATTGCCTCCCTGGGACAAACCAATGAGATGGGAGGAGAGATTCCCTTTTCCAATTTTCTCAGACCAGTGTCTCTTATCCCCTCCTTGCTTCGGTCTCTGTCTGTTAACCAGCCAACTGCCAGCCAACTGAATGTAGTAAAGTTTAATGAGATGAAATAACTAGGTCATGATGCAGAAAGTGCTGAAATGAACAGCTTATTCCAACACATTATGTATTGTGAGCTGTTTTTCCGCAATTCCCTTTGGAAGTGTTGAAATAACAGATCTTATCAATACATACATTCTGCTTGTGTCAATCTAGAGTTCTGTTTGTATGTATAGAGCCATTTTTACTTGTGTAGCTCTGAATGTTGCCTGTCCTGGGTCTCAGGAACATGTTACCTGAAGACAAAATTGCACACTTGGAGGAATACAATTTTCTTCCATCACCCAGATTCCATCTCCCAAAGCCCAAGATGTGCAATAATCAGTCCTATACTTTACATAAAAATCCAACCTAGAGAGGCTAGATATGGGAGCTTTCTTCCATTTGTAAGGGGGAGATTCCCAGCACTTGCGTCTAGCCCTAGAAAGTGCCCAAGATATCAGACATGAAAGACAAAGGAAGGTTCTGTTACATTAATTTTGAAGTTTTTATGGGCCCCACATCCTTGGACTCATGACATCTAAGACACCAGACTTTGTGGAGTTTGTTTTATTTATTTGTATTATCATAGTGCTTAGGAATTCTAGTTATGGACCAAGACCTCAATGTGCTAGGTATAGTACAAACACAGAACAAAAAGACCTTTCTCTGCCCCTAGAGCTTACAAATCAGTCCCACTAAAATTTTAAAAAATCTTTAAAAATTCCTAATAGTGTTCCTGTAACATGTGTGGTATTTACAGAACACATGGTGGTATGGTATGGTTTAAAGGTTTTATCAGTATGATCATGGGGTGATCAGCAGAACTCATTGGTGGCTTTATACTCACCCCAAACTCATGTAGCTAAAATAGCTGATAAGCAGGGCAGGGCAGAGTCAGGAAGGACTTCAAGGAACTTGCACTTGATATGGTGGAGGGATTCAAAGAGAGGTGTGATGTGGTTAGAACAATGAACAGGAAAGGTGATCCCAGAAGCTGAAGTTAGTATGGATTGGGGCAGCAGGATGATGTGGGCTCCTGGGAGGCCAGAGAGCTGGAAGTTGCAACAGTCAAGGTAGGACATGCTGAGGGCATACCCAGTAGTTTTAATAGTCTGGACAGAAAGGGCTGGAACTTAGAGATGTTCTGGAGAAAGCTGTGGCAGGAGTTGGACAGAGTCTGAATGTGCGGGGAAAGGGAATCGTAGGAGACAAAGGTAAACCTAGACAATGGGCTTGAGTGATGGAGAAAACTGGTGTTGACAACAGTGGCAGAAAAGGGGAGTGGGGAAGAAAAATAGAGAGCTCAGTTTTAGCTATGTTAAGTTTTGCTATAACTTTAATCAGCAATTTAGCATATGCCTCAGTAAGACAAATACCAGCTCTGTATCAACAGCCAGTGGATAATGCCATTTCTCCCATACACACACATTTTGGGGCGTTTACCACATTTCTGCCTTACAGTTTACCACATCTCGCTTGCAAGTAATGACTGTACTTTTTTGGTGCATCAATTTTTTAATCCAACGATCTCAAAGCATTTCACAAACATTAATGAATTTGGCCTCACATCAGAACCCTGTATTATCCACATAGTATCATTAGTCCCTAATTTACAGATAAGGAAACTGAGGGATACACAGCTTCACATCTAAGTGGACAGAGTTTAGAGAGACAGTTTACATTACCACTGACAGTGCTTTTCCTATTAGGTGTATATATAGCAGACTTTAGTTCCCAGTGCTGTGAATCTTTCATGAGCACTACAAAAAAAAGGTCTCTCTTTAGAAGGTCAGCTTTTTATAAGGCATTGAACAGACAGACTTATTTCCAATAATATCTTTGTTTGGTGGCCACTTCCTTGTATAGTAAAAACCTTGAAATGCCAATTAAAAACATACAGAATTACTGTCTTTGCAAGGCTGACAAAGCAGTGAAGATCAATTTGAAATATTTGTTGCTTATTCCCCAGTTTTGTGGCATACATTTTAGCCATGATGCTTGGGTTTATGTCCACGGCAAAGATCTTAATAGGAAAACATTAAAGTTGAAACACACAGAAAAATCATTTGTGTGTTGCAGATGCTATGCTAGAAATAGGGTGTGGACACAAATCTGTTTACTAGAGCTTCACTATTTTAACAATTTTAGCCTGAAAAGCGCTTAGCTTGAAGGAAGAGATAGTAGTGACTCTTTAGGATAAGAGTTTAATATAGTGCCTTTGTCATAGTCAGTTTGTAGTTTTACTAGTTTGGACAGTGTCCCTTAAAACATTTTCTGGTTGTTAATTTAGTATGCATTTAGGATGGAAACTGGTTTGCAGTAACTTGCAATGAGCTCCCACATTTATTAGCCCAAATGTACGAAGAGCCCTTAATCTGTATTGTATTTCTCTGCTTGCAACATTAAACATACAGATCACTTGCATGTGTAATTATTGATCATCACTTCTGCACTCAAATGACAGGATTTACACTCTTGTGTGCTCTACTTGTGTTTGATTTGCACACACACTGGTTTGTGTTGTAAATAATGCTATAATTTGTGAGCACTAGTGATAGTGTTCAAACACAAAATGTGCAAGTGAATATGCACACATAATCGAATGTGCACTAATGGAGATAATGTTAGGAAAATGTTGGCCCTGGCCTCACAAATGATGCCATTTTTTAACAAGGTATCTACCATCACTTGCAGTAGGAGAGCTGGAAATGTTTTGCATTAAATCTTCATTTTTAAATACATTTCATAGCTTAGGTACAGTGAGAAGTGATTCTAGCTGCCTGAATTTTGCTTTACTGATCAAAATTCATAAAGCTTTATTTTAAGAACCTACAGAATGGCATATCCTGTGCAGCCTGCATTGCAGTAGCTGCAGTCTTGCCTGCTAATTTTTAGTGACCCTGGAACAATGCACCCTTGAGAGTTGAAGATTGACAACTACTGGGTAGCGCTGACCTGATAGGCGTCCACAGCTAATACAGAAGATTCTTTGTCAAATGTTTACAAATTGAGATAATGGTTAACTTGCTTTCAGAACCAAATGAGTTTTTTAACGTTTCAGAGCATTAAATATAAAGGATCTAGCATTTAAAGCCAAAAGGTATAAGGTGCTAACATCTGCCAGGATGTTCAAACTATTCTTTTTCCTTTCAGCAGCTGGAAGGTTTCTGTGTCTTTGTACCATATTATCATCTCTGGATATATTGATAAGGGCTAGCCACTAAATTAACCTCAGGTCCCTATCAGAGCTTCATGCAGAAAACACTTCAGAACTCCTCTCTTTTGTTGCAGCAAAACAATTAAGATAGTGGACCACTGCTTGGTAAAATGATCTGATAATCTCTCTGCCGGTCTGTCTCGCTTACATTAAGAGTGCTTATGAAAGTAATGACTGTTGTTCTGCTTTCAGTTAGAGATGGGCCCCAAACCAAAATCCCACATCCAAACACACCAGAATATTGGCAGTTTCAAAATGTGGATCTTCATAATCGGGCTACATTTTAGAATGTTCACAACCTAGAGCCAGATTTTGCGGCCCATCTTTATATTTTCTGAAGCATGCTTGCCTATCTACCAGAAAAAGAAAACTGCATCTTTTTTTGTATTGCATTGAGAACAAGTTTTCAGCCTGTAAAATGTATGCAGTTCATTACGTAACCCCTCCCCAGTATGAACTCGGTAAATTAAAAAGAACCCTGCTTGGGGCTGGTTGAAAATTTCCATCAAAACCATCTTTCAGTGGAAAAGTAGCTTTTTGACAAAGTTAATATTTCCATGAAGACTGTCTGCTTCCTGTGGAAAATTTGAACTTTTCATAAAAGAAACCCCAACATCCAAAAAATGAAAGATTTTGATTTGGAGATGCTGCCATAGTGTCTCATGGGAGCTGTAGTTTGGGCCCTTCATGTCCCCATTCTCCTCTATGGGCCAGGTTTCCCAGACAGACCACGTCTCCCATGATGCACCATGGCCAGATATTCCCATGATGAACTGCAGCAGCTCAGCAATAGGGGAGACCATGGGGCATCATGGTAGTTGCAATCTGACAAGAGAGGACAATGGGTACATAAAGCACCCAAACTTCATCTTGGTGAGGCACTGCACCAGCATTTCCAAATAAAAAATTTCAGTTTTCTGCTGAAAGTTCTCCAGTTTTGAGAAAATTTTCAGAGGGGGGGAAGGGGACATTTTATAATCAGCTGTAACCCTTCTAACCCAGAGCTGTTGAGCACTGAGGTTGGAGGAGAGCTTAAGGTGCACTTGTATGTGCAGATCAAGCATGTTGTAGACATGTCTGTCACAACTGAGGGCTAGTTGTACCTTTGATTTCTGACCTTTGTCTCTGAGTTGCACCCACTCAGCTAGTAGGCCCATCACCTTCACCTCTCCTTTGATTCTCCTACTGTCAGACTGAGTCCTGGGGTATAGGACCCTGTGTACCAGCTGTGTCACTCAGCAGACCAGATTTGGTTCAACTACCAGCAAGTCTTTGCTTCAGGAGCTGAGAGCACTGTAGTGGGTGTGGAGGAAAGCAAGCAGAGAATGAGTGTGGCCCACAATATATGGATGCGCTCTGCTCCTCGGCACAATGTATGAGTGTTTATTCACCTCTTTTTAAAAAACACAGCTGAGAAATGGACAGTTATCTAAAAACAAGGCGAGGTTTAGAGAATCTATAAAAAACAAAATTCATGCAGTATGGGAGCAATATAGGTTCTTCCCAACCATAAATGTTGTGATTCTTACATAAAAATCTGGTATATATTCATACTGCACCAAACCTCCATAATAGGTGCAGATGACAATGGCAGCGCAAAGTGCTCAGCACATCCCAGAACACAGGCTGATGTACTTTATTCCAGGAACTTCTAAGTAGCAACCAAGGCTGTACTCCAAGTAGCTTTAATAATAATATGAAGTCAATGGGACAACTCATGTGTAAGTACTACTCACTGTTGAGTAACCATTGCAGTTTCAGGCTCTAAGTAATTCCAGTGTACCACCAAGATGTAAGCCTAGGGTTTTTATTTAATAGAATGTTACACTAGGAACAGCTTCCCCATCAGCAACATTTGATCACAAATACACCAGAAATGTTTTATTTATGATGAAAATGAATGGGTCAGCTAACAGCTGCAGTTTAGAAATATTAAGAAACTTGCTCTTTTTAAAGGGTAATTTGAATCCTGTCTTTGTGAGTTTAATTAACTAAGCAGCAGCTGGGAAAGCTAAGGTTAATTATACGGATGTTAATAAGTCCATGAAATTGCATTTTGATTAAGTTTCAGTTTGATTAACTGAAGCACTTTTTGACTTATTTTCAAAGATTCATATGTTATGTGCACTGAACCATGCTAAAATGCAATGACCTATAGTCCAATTAGTATGATCTATCTGTGTGTGTTTATACATACATGATATGCTGATAAAACCTTTATACCACCCCAGTCTAAGTTTGAAATGGTCCCATTATGCATGAATGGAGAAGCCACAAGTAAGTTATGCATGTTATTCTAAGCAAGTGCTAATGAAACCTTTAAATTTCACAATCATGTATTCTGTATGTGGCATGTACGTTACAGAAAACCTGTTTTAAAAATGTTTTAGTGAGTTTTAAAAATAAGTATTGGAGATTATTTCTTGTATCCTGTGGTCTGTAAAGCCAACTGGGTGGAGCTCAGAGGGAGTGAAAATTAAACTAATAAATGTAAAACACCTCTAAAAATGGCATAAATTAGCTTTTGTTTGCATAAAAGTGTTATGAATTTGAAGTCCACTTGGACTTCCAAGGCTAAAAACAAGTACTGTGTCTCACTGAGAAGCTGGGTGTACCGCCTTTCCAGTGGTACAAAACTCCATTGCAGGGTCACAAGGTATCAGTCTTGAAACCTGGCCCTGGTCTAGGCTTTAATATTGCTCACACAAAGGGGGAAGTGGGTCCTATGTTCCACTGACCTTGGCACTGTAGCAGATCAGATTGGGCCACGGAGGATGAATGAGATACGAAGAACCTAAGTACTTTCCAAGTGCGGGGAGCTGCATGTGCTGGTTTATTCTATCTGAGAAAAATCATAAAGATATGAAATAAGAGTTTCAATAGCGAGACCCTGAGATTCCTGCCTTGTCACAATCCCACTATTAGAAGAAAATATATCAGAAACATACACAGTGGTGTTCTCATAAGTAGAAAATGAACAGTTAGTGATTACAACCAGGGACATTTCCCCTCTTTCCAGACACAAAACCCTGGGATTTCTAGATTGTCTAATTAGCATATTCTGATCCTTCCCCCATTGAGTAGTGAAGCCTTTCCACTAACCTTCTGTCTGCTAACCTGCCAACTCTGTCTCAGTTTTAAGTTCTACTTAATAAATAAAAAGAATTTTATTTAGAATAATCCTGATGCCCAACCAAAAACTGTACTCTGCTCTCTGGAAGAGGTGGTTCCTAATTCACATGACTCCTGATGCAGGCACCATAGGAGAATCCTTACTTCTGTCCTGGAGATCACAGCTGTGTATTTACAGAGTGCTCTCCTTGTAAAAGCGAGGTAGTATCATGGACTAGTATGCCTGTTTTAACACTACTACAAGAGCTACTGTATTGTGTGAACATTGATTCCATATGTGCAGAAGAAAGGGTGCACTTTTTGGCCTTAATACTGCGGGAACCCCAATGACTTTTAAATCAGCTAACTGTGACAACCTAGCAGCCCATTACAATTGACCAAATTTGCCATGCTGATTACTTAGATGATTTTCGATCCCAGCATTTATATTCCCTGTTGAAGATAGTTGGATGCATTTACTGAAACATTATACAGTAGAATGACATGTCTTGATAAAGATTTATTTGAATGGCTTTTTTTGTGTGTGTAAGTACAACCTGAAGCAGAGCACAGGAGAGGTGCAGAAACATAATATTGTTGGTGTACTGTTATGTATCAACTTCTGCTGCAGGATTAGGATAAACAGGGTGAAAGTGCTCCTCTTCTCAAGGAGAGAGAAAATAACAGGGAAAACCATGGTATGAATTCAAGGTACGTATCTATTTTAACAGAAAGTGAAGCCGGCAGCAGACTGGTAAAGGTTCATTGCACTACCTCAAATCTACTGAGACTGCTCTAAATAAAACTAATAGGCTTTGCTTCACAAACAAGTTGATTCAGCTAACTAAGTCCCTACAGAGAGCTTTGCTGCCTTTGTTTTATCATCAGGGGACAGTGGAAACATCTCTCCAATTTGATTCCATTATTAAAATAATACATGTATACCTGGTACATGTACCTTTGCTTGACTTAGTGATATCCTACAATCTGCGTCAGAGAGGGCACATATCACAGACTTAATATAAAACAAAATATCCAAGACCTATTAACTTCTGTAACTTCAGGTCATCTAACTGTCCCAAGATCTGGAAAATGTTTTTTTACTCATTATAACATACTTCATATACAAGGTCACTCTTATGATATTGTCCCTACCTATGCACCGTATAAGTTTACAGTGTTCTAGCATATACCCTAAAACCACACAATGAAACTAGTTCTGGTCACATTTATACAGGAATGACTCCCACTGAAGTCAGTATACAGAGGGGAGAGGGATATTAATATAGTAAAATTTAATACTATACTTGTCTAAATACTTGTCTAAAAGACAAGCTTTCGAGCTATGCAGAACTCTTCTTCAGGTCACTTTCTATGTAGCTTGATAGCTTGTCTCTTTCACCAACAAAATTTAGTCCAATAAAAGACATATCTCACCCATCTTGTCTCTCTCATATCCTGAGACCAACATGGCTACAACAACACTAAACATTTAATACTAACATTTACGTGAATAGGTGTTGCCCCTGTATAGTTTAGGACAGAAATTGGTCCAATGAATCTAACTGGAAACTGTTTGAAAAAAAATGTTGATATTTACTTTCTTGCATACTTGTGAAAGTGAAGATACAGTTGGTCTGGGTAACATAAATGGGTCTTCTGGGATAGTGGTGATGGTTAAGGTGCAAATTTTCCCTCAGAAAATTAGGGATAAAATCCTGGCCCCATTGAAGTCAATGGGAGTTTTGCCCTTGACTTCAGTGGGCTAAGATTTCACATAAAGACACCGAAATTATGGACAAATTCTCCAGTCCATTAAAGCTACTTTGTACTATGCGTGGAAGCTATGCGTGGAAGAATACAGCTGGTGGAGGTGTTTCTATCACTTTCTAAATCAGCCATCCCATCTCCTTCAGTATAAGTAAAATGAGAAGAGGTTGTGGCTGGGGCAGGGAGAGGAGAGGTTGTGTCCCTGCCCGTGCTGCCCTATTACTGTGTGGCTCTGAATTAGGGAGGCATTTAGGGCCTATACATTATCATTTAAAAATACTTTCGTAATAACACTTAATGGATGATTAAAAGAAATTGCTCTTTTTAATGTTTTATTGTAGGATAAGTTATAATGCACAGAAAAGATGCATCAAATAGATTTTATAATAAAATAGTAGTAGACAAAATTAAGACACAATTAAATTTCTAAAAAAATTTAAAAAGCGGTTTCTACTATTCTCTTGTAAATTCTTAATAAATGATTTTATTGTATTATGTTACGAGCACAGAGGTTTATGGGCATGGGGCATCTTAAATGCACATATTTATTATTACAGAGCCAATCCTGCAAATGCTTTGACATATGGGCAGCTCTATATAGGTGAGTAGCCCCTAATTCATTATATAATAAATTAGGCTTCATTACTATTTTTTAAATGGCTGGAAGCTGAAGCTAAACAAATTCAATCTAGGAATATTTCTAACCGTGCTAGGCATTAACCACTGGAACAATTTAGCAAGGGATGCGGGAGATTCTCCAGCCTTTGAAATAGTTAAATCAAGGCTGGGTGTCTTTTTAAATGACATGCTCTGGCTCAGCCAAGTTTTGGCCTTGACGCCAGAATTAGTGGGTGAAATTCTGTGGCCTCTGTTAAACTGGAGATCAGACTAGATGATCATAAATGGTCCCTTCTAGCCTTAAAATCAATGAATGTGTGACTCTGAGAAGTTATTGTTATAATCAATCAACATGTTACCCAAATATCAAAAGTAATCATGAATTTTATCATGAATCACATGCTTCAAGTTTAAATAAACTTGTAGGATTCATATTTTTCAGGCCCCAATCCTGCACTCATTCATATTAACAGGAATTTTGCCATCGCCCAAATGGGAGCAGGATTCGATTCCTACCTGTTTTGTCTGTAGTCAATCATATACACTTGAAGAGTTGAACTAGTTAAAATTTCTGGATGGTTCATTTCATTTTCCATGGCTCCTAAGGTCTGATGTTCCATGGCAACTGTATTCTTCCCCCATTTACTTTAAGGCTACTGTTAAATTTGATTAGAATGTAATTTTGGGGTCTTTTTATACTTATACTTAGACGTTCATCAAACAAAATGCCTTTCTCAAGGCAATGCAATAACTTTACATAAAAGGCAAATATGGAAATAACTTTAATAAGTGATTGAAATTGTTAAATGAATTACAAATGCTAGCTAAATGACGCAACGGCTAAAAAAAATGCATTGTGAAAAGCTCTACCCCTTTACTAATTAGAGACCAATAGTTCTTTCACTGTACTATGTGTCAAACCACTCAAAGAGAAATGCCCTCAGTCAGGTAAATTGTGTGAAAAGAAAATTGCATTTCCCACAGGTTAAAATACTTAAGTAATCTCTATAAGAAGCAAAAGTTTTAAGTGAAAGAGATGTGAGTCCTCTACTGAGAGATGCCAACAGGGAGTAAATAGGAAACTGTGACTGAGGCTAGTTTCTGATACCCTCATGCTGAATAGTACCTTAGACCATGTGTAGTCCCATTAAATTCATTTTATTGCTATTTTTAGAGTTGTGATATTTTTAGAGTAAGGAAATATTTCATATTAGCCAGACTATAGCAATCTGATCCTAAATGTGTGGCGCTTACAAGCCTATGCTAAAATATTGCCCAATGGTTGCTCTTTGGTATGTTCAGAATGCGTCAGAAATACATTTCTTTACACTAATATATTCCTGGGTGTGATATTTTTATACAGAACATCCTGCTCCTGATTCTTTTTTCCCGTTTCCCTCCAGTGATACCCTTTGTGATAGTACTGTCTATTGGGTAACATTTCTTTTCATAGGGCCAAATGCTGATTCAGGCGAAAAGCCTGAGTAGGGGCTTTCCAAAAAGGTTCAGATCCTCCCCAGGGCACCAGTAGCAGCCATGGAACTTACACTCCCTTTCCACGGTAAGGTCTGACAGTGGTTCTGCATATTCAAACTGGTAGTCATGCTACTTGTACTCCCCTGCTGTGTCCCCAGAGTCTGGTTGCTCTGGAGAGAGCTGCTGTTCTGTTATGAACAATAAGAGCCTGATACCCCTGTTTAGCCTCTCAGTACCTGGGAATGCCCCTCTTCTCCCAAAGCAGTGGACCCATGCTGATTCCACTGCTATGACTCCCTTCCACAGGATGCAGGATTTGGCAGTTAAGAATCAGGGTTGTTTCTGGTTTGCTTTCACTCTTAGTCTCTCTGTCACAAAATACAAACTGCTTCTAGCATTCTTTAGTTTCAGAACTTACCTTGCAGTATTTTGGAAGCATGGTAGTGAACTAGGCTGTAATGGCCCTTTTCCTCTGGAGCCTGGGATCAAATCCTAAATGAGGTCACCAGTGCAAATGAGGGTAGTGGTCTCATCCTAGCCTCTTCTAATGGACGTTTGTCCATACCACACAAGCCCGGTTTAGTTCAGCGTGCCCTGCAGTCTGTGCTTGAGAGAGAGGCTCAGGGCTTCAATAATGGTGCTGCTAACGGTCAGGACTGCGCTGCATGGGCAGTCCTGTGTCCATGTCAGGAAGCTTTTACTGTGTCTAGGGTTCCTGTCAGTGCTGCTAATTCAATCACTTTCATGAGCAATACATTCACATAAAAAATTAACAAATATCTAGCCAGCAGCAGTTCCCTCTGTTCCTTTTTCCAAAACTATGTAGCTTTCTCTTAAAATGATTGGGTTTAATGGCTCCTTAATGCTAGCAGCATGTTCTATATTTCAGCATTCAGTGAAAAGGAATTCTGCCTTTATTGCTTAACAGCTTCTCAACTTCAGTCCATGACATTTTTTTATTTAGCTACTGTCTCCAACATTTTGTGCTAGATTGTCTCCTAACTACGTCTATGTAACCCCACTGAATTCACGGAGATTGTTGGGGGCATAGCAGAGGGCAGAATTAGGCACCTGTGACAGGGTATACAAACTCCACTCATGTCACGAAAGGGTTAGTTGGCTGTTAGTCAACCCCACCCTGCAACACTGGAAGCAGATGTCAGGCTTTGAGGGAGGAGCTAAAAGGGGAGAGTCCAGCTGAGTTGGCGCCTGGCTGGGAGGAAAAGTAGACCTTTGGTTCTGACTGTGGGAGAGAAGGTTGGTTGGGGCCAGGAACTGATAAAGACAGTTGTCTACCAGATCTTTCCTGAGGGAAGGTAGGGCTGGCCTGGGAGGATTGCCTTGTTTGGCTGATAGTTACCAATTTAGGCTTGCAGGTAGGGCTGAAGTGTTTGTTTCCTAGTATGCTGCAGAGCCTGGGAGAAGCGAAAAGTTTGCTGAGGATACTGCCCAGGAGTGGTGGAAGAGTTTGTTTCTTTGTGTTCATTTTGGACTTTGGGTACCCTGGAAGGGGTAGGATTTTTATAGGACCTAGCTGGAGGGCTAAGTTGCCTCAACCTGGAAAGTGTTGGAGGCCTCTGCATTGTGCCATGACATAAGGGGATGTGTAAGGAGGGCATGTGGTGACAGTATCTTACTTTAATTAGGCTGCTCAATTTATCTCAAGAGCTCACATGATTCTATGTAACCTTACTTTATTCTCCAACCCCTAAGATACACTGCATGTGGGTATCATCTTATGCTCCTTAAATTCAGGGCTTGGTTGTGGTCATTAAGTGTTCCTGCCTGTCTGTTGGACTACAGCCCTGCACACAGCACAACTTAAGGAGAAAGGACTCCTTCCCTCTTTTGATAAGAATCTTGGGGCGGGGGAGAATCTACCTTCCCTTCACTACCTCTTCTGAGAGGATGGAGGTTTCACCTCTCCAGGAGAAAAGATATAGAATTTCCAAGCACCAGCCTAAGACTCAAGTGGTCTAATCAAGAATAGAGAGAAACGATCCACTTAAAGCAAACAACATGGGTCCTGTTGTGGACTGTATCCAAACTGTCCCTGGCACTGTTCAGGAGGTGAGGGAGAAAGTGTTTTTTCCCCCTTATGCCCCCAAATGGGACTGGCTGTGATCCTCACCCAGTCCTAGTGTAAGTTAGAGTAGCATGAGGCCACTTGAGCAGCCAGGGATCACTGGGGTACAGAGACAACCCTGCCACACCCTCTCCTCTGGCCATGCTCCTGCTCCTGAGGCCTGTATGCCACGTGAGAATAGATCGTTAAACCCGCATTATGGCTGTTTTGGTCCCTCAGATCTGTGGAAAGTAGATATCATATGGTCCATGATGTTCAGAGTAAATCTAGTTTGAAACTCTGCAAATCCAGAAGATTCACCCAGCCTATCAGAGATTGTCTTTGGTATCAGATCTCTTGTGTTTCGCTTCCCCCGACCTGACTCTCAGCTTAGTCAGACTTTCAGGTTTCTCTGATGTGCTTCTCTCATCATCCTACCAGACACCCCCTTCCCCCCACACAGAGTCCCCTAGTGTCTCTAATGCCATGTCCATATCCTGTGTCCCAAATCCATCCAGGATTGAATTCACTGGTTTGGCTAAACCGTTTCAGTTTGTTTTTTCTTCCAAAGCATCACAACTTGACAAGTCCCTTTGAAGATGTATCCGCACAGTAGTTGTTTTGCATCCTATTACTCTGACACCAAAGGCTTGCCTGCCCTTTATTCTCTTCTATCATACTTTTGTATGACATTAGTCTTGGCTGGGGGGAAGGGGGGGTTAGTCTGAAACCAGCTCAGTCTACTCGGATAAGCCCAGTGTATCTTTTTAAAAATTATATTTCATTCTTAACATTCCATATTAAATACGAACCACAGATTAAAACAGCCCTGCCACATATGGATAATCTTTCCTAATAACCCAGACCTTCAAAGGAGGGAGACATTCTGGCTCATTTCTGCAGTACCAATTCATTTGTTGCAGTGTCTCTCTCTGACAGAATAATGGTTGAATGTAACAAGGCAATCAAAACCTGAGCATGCCATGTTATTCCATTTGTGGTCTCTTTTTCTTTGTCGTAGGAGTTTAAGGCCAGAAGAGACTATCAGCTCATCAAGCATGACCTCCTCTATATCGCAAGTCATTAAAGTTCACATAGATACCCTACATTGAGCCCGAACACTTTAGTTAGACCCAAACATTTCAGTTCTCAGGAAACTAAACTGTATGTCACAGGCAGAGAACAGGAGAGACCAAGGTGCCACCAATGCCTGAGGCCCCAGCAATGGTAGGGAATTGATTATGTGAGATGTGTGCCCAGATGATCCCAGGTGAACTGCGCCCCATGCTACAGAGGAAGGCAAAAACAACCCAAAGGTCTCTGCTCTGGCACTCAGTTGAATTGTGAGCATGTGAGTAAGACACACTAACCAGGCATCTAGAAAGGATTCTATGTACCACCTCCAAGCACCAGTCCACTCCACCCAGTGTCCTGCCTCCAGAAGGGACCAAGCTCTGATGCTTCAGAGGAAGCTGCCCTCCCTGCCCAACCAACACATCATTGGTGTATTTTTTGATGAATTTTCTGCAGGTTTATACTCCAGTCCTCAAAACAGACAGTGAATCAATAACATAGGTACAACCCCACTTATTGTACTGGGCTTGGTTAACCACTGAACCGGGCTGGACTCATCCTCTACACCCCACAATCTATTTCACTTCTGCTAAACATTCTGCAGATTGTTTTTCTGTGAATTTGCCCCACACCCTCTCTTTGTTACTTTATTCTATTTTATTCTATTCTATCCTTGATTATTGTCATCTGCCTCTATTTCCATGATGTTATTCCCTATTACTGTTATCTACTTCTGTGCCCCTACATGAATCATAATTCCATATATCTCTTAGCTGCAGTATTTCTGAAAGTAGTGTTGAATCTACTTGGCTAGGTTCTATTGTTTTGAATGTTAGCTTTCTCATTTCTGAGACCCATTACATATAGTCTCCTTGGCCACCCCCACTAAGTCATTTGTTTACAAGAGACTCAATCCTATGAGGCACTGAATGCCTTTAGCACCTCTGAAGTCTGGGGAAAGTTTAGATTAAAATCTGAACTTCATGGTTCAGGCTCACTTCTTATGTTGATCTCTTATTTAGATATTAATTGGTAATCAATATGGTCCCTGCTTCCATAACATCTACAGTCTTTTTAATGTATTTATCCTCACAACATCCTTGTGATCTAGGGAAGTACAATCTTCTCCAGTGTTACTACTGGGGAACTGAGGCCCTAAGTGACTTGTCCAAGGTCACACAGGAAGTCTGTGGCAGAGAAGGGATTTGAACCCAGGTCTGACTAGGCTAGAGCCTTAACCACTGGACCATCCTTCCTATCTGTCTGAGATATAGATCCTCAAGCTAAAAGGAAGGGACATTTATTTAAAGTAAGACAGAAACCCACATACCAACTGGGCTTGGTGCCAGGTGTCAATGGCTTCTCTTCCTTGTACAATAATAAAGACATTTAACATTTCACACACATCCCCTTCTCCAGAAAAATAATGAATCCCAAGCTAGGAAATGTGACCTTCAGCTTCTTTTAAAATTACTGATGCAAAGTGTTCATTGAGTAACATCTGCTCATCTGTCACTAACTTCCTCCTCCTGCCTCTAATGGCCTTTAAAAATGCATGTTTATCATTAGATTTATTTTATTGATGGCCAAATACTTTTACCATTACTAGTGTAAAAATTTGGCCCTAAATTTACTCCATTTACTTCAACATTCCTTTCCAATTTTATTTTCTTTCATTATGCAATAATCATGCCAGTGCACAGTTTTATTTTCATTAATTACTTTGCGTCCAGTTCTGTAACATGTACTCATCCTACATGCCACTTATTCATGCAAACAGTCCCACTGAAGTCTTCTGTGAGCCTCTTTTCCCATCTCTTAGGGCTGGTTTATACACTGTTTTTGTATCAGTATTACTATATTGGTTTAGAAACTGATAATTGAGCTGATACAACCTCCTAGTGTGGACAGAGTTATACTGGTAACAAAGTGCATATATTATTACAGCTTATACAATAAGTTAATAAGCTATACTGGTACAAGCATCTTTACATGGTCTAACTATGTCCACACTAGAGGCTTGTACCACTTTACCTATACCATTTTCTAAACTGATATAGTTATAGAAGTATGAAAATGGTGCATAGACCAGCCCTTAGGCCACTGAACCCCCACCAGTTGGCACATATAACTAGATGATGGGCTCAGTCCAATTCCTAACAGACATGTATCGACACCACCCAAAACCACTGTCATAACTGGTACCCTTGATGGCACTTGCAGCAGAGAGGACAAGGGTTCTATGGGCCATGCTGACTGGAAAAACCTCTCCCCTAGAGGTGGTCCCTTTAGATTAGGGTGAGGTTCACATGTGTGACAACTTTCACTACCACTCTCTGTGCCTAGGCTAAATGTTCTTTTTAATCTTCCTGGGTTAAATTCACTCCATCCACATGAAGCTGGATGATTCAGGTCCTATGTTGGTGAAGTGTTGGATGGCTGGAGAGGTGAGTTCCCCCACTCCCACTAAACCCAATGCCATAGTTCAGCCTATGGGTTGGAATAGTGGTTGCAATGCCTTTTGCATTTTTTACTAGGAACATTGAATCTGTGTACATGCAGATCCATGGCCCTTCTCCTTTGGCCCACATCTAGACCACCTTAACCTGCCTCCAGCCTGGCCTTCCATGCTAACCTCCACAGAACTGGAATGGAGACCCATCCCACTGCATGTTTGGAACATGCTGTGCAGCTACTTAGTAGGCAGTACCTATGTGCGGTTCCTTTGCAGAGCTTAAGGGGCGTGGAGGTCTTGCTCTGCACAACTAGGGTGAGTTTCACTCTCTTTGAATGAACAGATATCAGTCTCCACACTGTTCTGTGCTGCACCTTTCACAAGCACTACATTTACTCAGACATTGAAAAGGAGAGATAGGGAGAACCCCTCCAGTGCCACACAACAGACCTGGCCTTACAGTTCAGTCTTCACACTCTCTTTTCTTCTCTACACCCAAGCCAGAATGCCATACCTTGTATTGGGCAAATCAGATCAATAAATACCAGTTTCACATCAATTGCATAATAGAGATTATGTGTATCTCCCAACTAAGTTATAAGGACAAACTACCTTAGACATCACCTAGGATGCATCTCTCACATAGAGATTGCTGACTGGATAGATCATTTTTAAAAGACCCCAAATCGTTGTCTATTATCAGTATTTTATTCCTATGCCTCTTCATACTGTTTATGTAGAAAGCAGCTAATGGACCAAATATGGTCAGATATGGTCTGAGCAGGCACAAATCCTCATGGCTGATTTTGGCCCAGTGATGTACTATTTATTCCTATACAACAGAAGCCATCCGTCACTGCTTCGCATCAGTAATCTTAAACCCTCATACTTTATAGCTGCGGAAATATATACGTTTTTTTAATTTGTGCATCTAGTAGTCTAGAGAGAGAGAATTAAAAGTCCCTTGTAGCCCTGGATGCTTTCACTTATGTATACTCATGCAGAGAATTTTCCTCTTTACCAAATGGGTTTCAAGCAAAGCATGATGCCACATGTCACAGGCACTGTGATGGGTCCATATAAAAATCTAGTTAGAGGATTTTTGAAAAGAGGTTAATTCAAAGCAATTTAATCTTAGTTTGTCAAGAAAGGGGAATGCCAAACTGCACAACATGAAGGTGTTCTGTATGGACTGTCTCTTAAAAAAAAATCTCTAGAGAAAAGAAAACTGGAGTGTTTTATATCCATGCTATGAAAAATTCTAGGGTGAAATCCTGGCTCCTCTGATGTCAATGGGAACTTTGCCACTGATTTCAGTGAGGCCAGGTTTTTACCCTAGAGCACAATGGAATCTTTTCCAAAGGACTCTTGAAGCACACGGTCACAGGTTGCTGCTAGCTGAGTCAGCATTAAGCAGCTGACACAAGGCAGAAAGCTGTGATCAATAACCTGTTTTGAAACCCATACTTCAGAAAATGGGCCAAATTTTATTTTCAGCTACACCACAGCATTCTCACAAAGTCCAGCTGTGACCTAATGGAAGTGAGTGAAACTCTGCAAGTGAATTGAATGGCATCTGCTCAGAATTTAGCCCACTGATCAGTGGGGCTGTATGCGTGTAAATGAGAGCAGGATTTAGCTCATTTTCTGTTATTTATTTCTCTTTTTTATCAAGAGGATTTAGTGGCGTAAGGAGAAGAAACAAGTGGGAGGAGCAGATGAACTCTCAAGAAGCAGTCTTGGTAATACATTCAGGAAAGAGAAATACAAACAATATATGCTATATAAGCAGAATTGCCTCTAAGTAGCGAGGTTTTCAAAGACTTCCACGAAATGGCAGGAGTTCTCTAAGAGATATGTTTTTAAAAGGCTGTCAGTTGAAATGGGAATGGTATTCCAGCTATCATCTGTCTGGTTCTCAAGACAGAGCATAAAGCATAACCTAGTATATAAATGTCACAATGAAACAACTGGTGCTAATTTTCCAGTTATAAATGAGTGTGACTGTATTGCTTTTGCACTCCCTGATGACTACTACCCAAAAGACATGTTAATGCAGTTGAAGCAACTATTTTCTCTCCTGCTGTTCTGACAACTAGGAACTTAACTTTTGAGAACTGATGATCTTGCAAGGAAGTAAAGAAACTAAAGAATGCGTGTCAGCAGTGATAGATGCAAAGTACTGTACAGGAGCTTAAATAGTTTTTGGAGTTAGTATGTCTAAAAAAGCCTGGATTGTTTCAATGAGCCTTAGTGTAAGCTACGCATTCCAGTGCATTCTGCGTGGATCTATGCAGCCATTCAGAGCAAACCATTTTTTCCCGTTCGTGAATTCTCAGTTTTTCATAATTGTTCACTTTTTGACTGCATTTCAGCCTATGGGTTGTTCACAAACTACTTGTTTTGACTATATCCTTGACTATTTCTCCTTGTATTCATAATCTGTGGTGTGTGATTGGTTGCCTAAATAACATGATATCGTTTCTGTTGCCTAATTGGATTATTGAAGTGTTATAAAGGATGTGAACATAGAGGAATAGCATAGAATGAATACTCCCACTTGTACGTTAATACCTGTGTTCACATGAGAATCTCTGCATCTGCATGAAGTACAACTATTTCCCAAAAGTGTGTGAACAAAACCCTGCTTGCACCAACGTTCTCATGACACTGACTGTGGCTAAACCAAACAGCTATTTGGGAGTTGATCTGAAACTTGTTTTGTAGTATTTGTCCAGCTCGAACTATGAACATAAGAGGAAAAAGTTGGACAGCATATCTTCAAGCAGGGAAATTCTGCTGTTCTTTGATAACTGTAGAGCACATGTGACTCAAAATCATTCTTCTGCTACCAAACTGTACAAGGTGAATTTGTCTAGTATATCAATGCTTGATCCACAACTGCAACCTACATAATTAAAAACAATTACATAATCATTCACACTGCTCATACTGATCAGAAGGGAACTGTTAATCCTTCAAGAACCATCCTGGGCATTTGCTAAATGAAGCTTGTTAGACAGCAAACCAGAGACTCTTTAGCACTATGCTTTTCCCCAGACCTTGAACAGCCATTAGGTAATGATCTCACATATTTGGAACCCCTTTGCTGGTATGACTCCTGAACTTCTGAGACATGAACAGCAGAACAATGCTTCAGTGAACCATAATACAGCAACCACTGGCAACTAAAGTATGCAAGGATGTAATGCAGTAGCTGTTCTCAAGAGGTGGTGGCATGACGATGAACATAGTCATTCTGTCTGATACTCGAGGGGATGCAAAATATGATCAACAAGATCTGATATGGTACAGAAAACGGAGAAACTGAACACTAGGTAGTTTTTATGAATCTGAATCATGCCCGGAGTTCTGTCTGACACCGCTGGAAAGTAAATGGAAATGACTTTGAGAAATACTCCTCTGATCCCTTCAAAGAAAAGATTCCAGCTGAGTTCAATTGGAGACTTTCCTGGGAAAAGGTTGCAAGACACAGCAGTTTGAGTTCTCTTATTCAAGATAACATGCTTTAGATAATAATCATCATACTCTGCTTTTATTATTATGACTCTGATAAAATAATGAATAAATCATTTATACAAAGCCACAAATGTACTCTGCACACTATGGGCTAAAATCTGCTCTCATCAGACCAGTATAAATCCCTACCACCACTGACCCCATTACGTTTTTATTACTGCTTGGCTTCTTTCTTATTCTAGCTCTTGCTATGCACGTACAGAAGATTTATTATAAGAATATTATGGGCTAGATAATGGCTTTAAGCCACTATCCTCATTAGAGGGGTTGCAGAGATGAGAAGGGACTGTGCACCAACACAGCTCCTAGGGCAAAACGTCGCCAGGAGCTCTGGAAGAGTGTGTACAACAGCAGCCTCTGCTAGAGCCTTTAATAACATCCATTGTGCACTTCCCATTCCCCAGCCCATTTTTCCTTTCCACTCTTTCTCCTCCTTTCTACTTCTCCTGTTGGCACTAGGTTCCTGAAGCTTTTGAGCACCAAGTGCAAAAGGATTAAGATTGTGCCTTGTTCCTGTGCAGGGGTACAAGAAGGATGAGGAAAGGCTCACTGTGCCTTCCCCTCCCACTTCCCTTTTGGGCCTGATCCAGATGTTATTGAACTCAATGGAAAGACTCCAACTGATATCAGTGGGCTTTGGATCAGGCCCTTTGTACACCCACATCTTTGCTGCTATTAAAATAAATTTGTGTGCATATACACGCACAAACATACACACAAGTTTAAAGGTGCACTAAGAATTTTCTAAACTGTTTTGGAATTTACTGATGTGATATAAGCACTTTCCTTCATGATCATCTCACAGTAGTGTTGTATGATCGGGGCCGGCTCTAGGTTTTTTGCTGCCCCAAGCAAAAAAATTTTTGGCTGCCCCCCCGCAGCCCTGGTGTCTCTCTCTCTCTCCCCCTCCCCCAACTGCACCCTCCTGCCGCCCCAGCCCGGGGTCACTGGTAACTCGCTCCCAGGGCGGGTCATTAAGCAGGAATTTTGGATGTGCACAGAACACAGACAGGATTGGTTCCCATATGGTTACAGAACTGCAGTAAAGTGGAACAATTTTCAGCTTGTGTGATTGAAGGATATCTGGATGCATATTATAAGACTGTCCTACATAAATGAGGAAAAGTTGAGGTGCCTTTATTATTCTTTTGTTCCACACTTTGTTTCTATGGGGAATTTGCCAATGCAATATTACTGTCTTCCTTTTAAACAAATAAAACTAGAACTAAAAAAAAAAAAAAAGCAATGGCTGTTGAAAATAGCAATTCCAGTTCTAATAACCACTGGGAAGCATTTCTTGCTCAATTTAGTCTACTTTTTCTACAGCAAGTTACAGTGGATCAGTATATTTGATTTGGGAGAAATGAAGTAACAGCTGCCCAAATTGCGCTTGAGCACTCCTGAATTTTGAGGGTGTTCAAATCTGGAAGGCAGGTGCTAGATTCCCTTTCTGAATATTAGCTAAATCTGGAAAGGAAAAGTCAATTTCTGCTTCCATGGCTCAGAAGTGTAAATCCTCCTACGTGCCTGGTACTGTATCTAAAGCTGCCCAGTCTAGTAGAACCTCCCCTTCCTTACTTTTCATTTTAAATTCTATTGGGATCTCCCTTGCTAGGCTTCAGATAGAGAGGTGCACTGTCCATTTAGTCCACCCAATTCTTTCTTTGGGGGAGAGCCCAGGGCTGGGGCGGCAGGGGGGGAGAGCCCAGGGCTGAGGCGGCAGGAGGTGCAGGTGGGGGCCAGAGCTGGGGCAGCAGAAGGTGCAGGTGGGGGAAGAGCCTAGGGCTGGGGCAGCAGGAGGGTGCAGGTGGGGGCCAGAGCTGGGGCGGAAGGAGGTGTGGGCAGGGGAGAGTCCAGGGATGGAGCAACACAGGTGTGTGGGGGGAGCCCAGGGCTGGGGTGGGGAGTGGCAAAAAACCTAGAGCTGGCTCTGACCCTACCATTCACAGCAAGCTGCAGCATGAGGTTTCAGTTCCACACTCCTTCCCTCCTCCCTTTCCTGTTAATTGCGGCCAAAGGAATGCTGGGAAATGTAGTTCTTTCCATGCTCCAGGGCTGGCTCTATAGGCAGGGAGCTAACCAAGGAACTACAGCTCCCAGGGCCCCCTGTTGGTTCTCAGCTCCCATGCTGGATTCTTGCACCCCTGCAAATTTGCCACCCCAAGCAACTGCTTGCTTTGCTGGTGCCTAGAGCCGGCCCTGTGTATGATCATTTACTGAAAACAGTATGAAACACTCTCTTCCTAACTTCAGTGAAATATGGGCCTTTGCAATTATTTGGCAAAGATCCAGCAGGCCACATCTTTAAAGGTCATTAGACACCTGAAGGTGCAGATACGTGTCTAATGGGATTTTCACCATGGAACTCAATGGAGCATAGGCGCTTTAGGTGCCTAAATACCTTTGAAAATCTGGCCCTGCAACATTTTGTAAGTAATTATGATCTGTTAAAAGCATCAGTTCAATAACATATTGGAACCTCAGATTCTTGACCAGAAAAAAATGTTATTAGCATTTGTCAAGGGGTGATTTAAAACCCCAAATTTCCCATATGCCCCACTTGGCTGATGCTGACTTCCTTATGGGGGAAAGCTCTGATTGACTTAACTTCTCAAGTAAGAACCATTGGGGCTAGCCCTCAAGGGAAAATTCTTCTCCCTTTCCCACTAACATAGGTCCCGCTAAAAGTAGCTAGGTTCAGTTAAGTGGGAGAGAGGAGAGAATGGGGGGATTCTCCAGAGGGGAGTCAGCATTGCAGAGATCAGCTCCTAGGAGGACACACAAGGAGGTTTTGGAGTGGGGCTAGTGGATCAACTGCCCCACGGATCCATCAATTATTGTCCTCTTCACAGAGGGTGTGCAAGCTTTATGGAGGCTACTCTAGCCCTGAAGCGAGGACCATAGCTGTGAAGGGGCTTCACCTCTGCTTCATGGCCTCAGTGGGAAGATTCTTCTGATCCAGCTCTTGAAGACTGAGCCAGGATTTTGGCCTTATTGAACAGTGTAAGGATGTTTTTCAGAGCCACTAACCAGGCCTAGAGGTTACTTTACAAACCTAGCAAACCAGAGAACCACTGCTTGTTATTGCAGACAAAACCACTGCTAAGTTCAGATCCAAGAAATAGGTTTATGTCAGTATAAGTACAAAGTGCCACATCCCAGTGATCTGTTGAAGGTGACTGGCCATTGATCTAGTTGAGTATATACACACAAGGCTGTACACAAACAAGGCTCTACACAAACAAAGGTCAAAACTTAAGTCTCAGTACTCTCTTTTATACCCAGGATGACACCTTACTTCTATCAACACCCCTCTCCTCTGATTCATTACATAATAACTAATAATGTTTTATGAGCTAATATGAGATTCTGCATTACACCCTAAATTATCTAACTTATAAGCAATAACAAAACTATCAATCTTAATATTTGACAGTGACTTTGGAGACTTTGGAAATTTTCTTTGTTTACCCTGGCTATATTTGGCTGGATCATCGTAACCTCTCTTCATTACTTCAGACTTGGAACATCATACCCAAAGTAGGGACATTCCAAGAAGTGAAATAACAGAATATTAAGAAAGCCAAAAACATTGTTTTTCACTCCTTACCGAAAAAGGGTTATTCTAAGGTCTGATGAACGAAACTAAACTAGGCCTACATTTATATTGATTGTGTACTTGCTTTTATATCACATATTAGCTAGTAAAATATACATGAGCCATTAAATTCACTAAAAAGAACAGGAGTACTTGTGGCACCTTAGAGACTAACAAATTTATTAGAGCATAAGCTTTCGTGGACTACAGCCCACTTCTTCGGATGCATATGCATCTATGCTTATGCTCTAATAAATTTGTTAGTCTCTAAGGTGCCACAAGTACTCCTGTTCTTTTTGCGGATACAGACTAACACGGCTGCTACTCTGAAACCTGTCATTAAATTCACTGAGGCCCTTACTATTTAATATGAGGTAAGTTCACCTAATCGTTGTCTCATCCCCTAAAAAGCAGGCGTCAGGGTCTGCTGCTGTTTCCACTGAAGTTAGTAAGAGTTCTTCAGTTCACTTAAATGCAAGCAGAATCAGGTCTCAGGTAACTGGTAGAGCATTTCTTCTACAATGGAAACCTATAAGTGGAAAAGTTACCTTCACTGCCAAACTTCAGTGAATTGCAACAGAAATAACTCATCACTCTGGTACACATGTAGAGCAACCTTACTGTTGATATTTTATTAATCGTTTCTATGCAGTAACACCCAAAAGTCCCAGTTGGGATTGAGGCCCCATTATTGTGGGCACTCTACAAACCTAGTACTCTTCAGTTCTTCTGTTTAAAATCCTACAAACAACTTTCTTTCAGGGTTTTTTGTTTTTTAACTGGTGTCATCCTTGAGTTTAAAAGGCCCTGATAAATAGGTCCACTGTGCAAAATTTGATGCTTTCTATCAATTTCATTTAATGCCCCCTGCAATGCTGCAGTCTGTCTTTATCCCATGCTTATTACCATGCTTATGTTAGTAAAATTGAGCTGTGTAAACTCAGTGTTTTTAACTCTAATCTGCAAAGATAGTATGTTATTTATATCTTCTTGACACATTGATCTGAGCATCTGAGGGTAGGTTTTAGCAGGGAAAAATTCTCTCTCAATCCACTTATAATGAACAGTGAATGTGTGTTCACTAACCTCTTTCCTTGATACAAGTACCAGTTGAAAACTCTGTTGGCTTAGAAAAAGCAATTCACAAAAGCTTTGCTGTTGCCACACAGGACAGTTGGTAACTTAGAACCAGGCTGGTGACAAGAAGAAAGCACAGTTAAAGGCAAAAAGGACCAAGGTGCCAATGCTGTCCTTACATATATCGGTGCAACTCCCAGTGATACCAGTGGGAGTTCAGTTTGTGTAAATGAGAGCAAATTTGGGCCCGTTGTTATTCAGACCTAATTACCATGCTCTTCACTGGTTTGATTAGAGGATCACATAATTAACAAGGCAAATGCTAATGTTTCCCTCTGCAGCTTTTTGGAGCTAACTCAAGGAAACCAGAATTATCAATATGAAGAAAAACGAAATAGATGGGCCAAATTCTGGCTGGTGCTGCACAAAGGTGCTGCATATTTTTAGCATGCAGTTGCCTGCTCCAAAGTCAGGTGAAGTTAATGGACGGGCTCCCACTGATTTCAGTGGGCTTTGGATCAGGCCCTGTGCGAGCAAGGCAAAAGATTATCACCCCTTTTCTGTCCTCACTAGAATGTTGCAGGGAAGCTTTTCCACAGGACAGGAGATTTTCATTACAGGACATAACCTACTGATCAGGGGACATAATCCATCCACTGATGTACATACATCCTTAAATTGGCTATGGCTTATATGCACGTATCTTGAACAGACTGTACCTGCTCTTAGCAGGAATCGATTATGTGAGGATGTTGGTCTTGGCCAAGATACAGGCAAATATTAATGTTGCTTTTATGTGCACCTATTTGGGAGTCCCCTATGCCCATTTCCAAGTACCAGTCAGAATTTGGACTGTTAGTGTTTCCTTAGTTCTGGAAAAAGAACAGGAGTACTTGTGGCACCTTAGAGACTAACAAATTTATTAGAGCATAAGCTTTCGTGGACTACAGCCCACTTCTTCGGATGTATAACTGTACTTTACACAACATCTGTTACTTAGCTCAAAACAATGAAAACATGATGACAGGCATTTCACTCCACTACAAGAGCAACATGCCTAACTATTTTAACAGAGCTGCTGAAATTGAATGCCCATAGCAACTATTTCTTTTCGTTAGCCTACCAGATTAAATGTCTTTAAAGACCCTGGGGCAACTGGAACAGTTGTCTATAGGTCTGAATTAATTACACAGAATTTTTACTAGCATAATCTGTCTTTATTATGATATTGGTATGGATTAGAAACTCATGGCTGGTATTTTATATAATAATTGAATACTATGATGCAAAGCAATCAGAATTCTACATATGGCTGTATTTATGGTCCTAATCCATATTGGGTCTGGATGAAGTCAGAAATGGCAAGTTTTCAGAAGACTGTAGATCTGTTTACAAAGAGGATAATGTAAACGTGCGTTTGTACAGAGGCCCTAGATTTAACATGGTGAATTGCAGTGACTGGAGTGGAATGCTTCCCAGCCTGGGGAAAAACTAGCCCTGAGGGATTATGAGAGAAGAGCTGCATGGCTCTGAATCCACACTATGAACATGATCCAATGGCCATGAGTAAAGTGGCAGGTGGGTTCCTTGAAAGACACTTTCTCTCCATTCTCCCACTCTGGCCTCGAATGCAGATTTAGCTTATGTTTATGGGGCTGTAGATTCAGGCAGCAGGAAGCTCACTGGTCCAGGCTTTGCGTCTTTCCACATGTGGCCCTGAGCTCCATTATGGAACACTGGTGGCATCACATGGCAGGGCCACCTTTGGCACATAGCCATGAGAGTGTTAAGCTGGCAGCCCCGTTAGAGGGCAGAAAAAATTAAACCGGGGGTGTGTGGGGGGGAAAGTAGAGAAAAATCATAGAATAAATTGGACGAGGAGGAGAAAATAGAAGGACAAGAGGAGAGAAAACAGGCAATGGCACCTGTGCCAGGTTGTGGCTCAAGGGGACACGAAGTGTTTAGGGAACAAGATTGGGACTTAAGTCCACCAGTTCAACACAAGAAAGAATTGGAAATCACTGTTATAATGTTAACATGCTCCACTAATCATGCAAAGCCTCTGTTGTTAATTTAAGGAAATTCATATAGTATAAAGAGAGAAACATTACTCTCCAAATGAGGATGGTGACAAAGACGAGTCTTCCAGCCAGTGCGGTTCATTTCAATTGATTAATATTTTTTGGAATCTCACTTAATTTTTCTCTATGCCAGTAAACTGGTGTAACCATGAACCAGAATTTCAAGTCCTTGAGAAGAACAGCAGTAAAATATCACAGTTCTCACTAGGACTTGTATCAATGTAGCAGGCTTTGCTGATTATGGTCTTTATGACCCTTGGGCATTTTGGTTTGTAATATTACAGGACAATGATGAAAATTTGTGACTACAGAAAGCAACCTCTTTATGTACCTTTTACGTCACCTGATATGGAAGGCATCTACTCTAGTATGTTTTGTTATATCAACTGCTTCCAAAATGGACCAGGCAGACTTGTGTCCTGTGATATAATCAGCTTGTAGAGACTCCTCAACTGGGTAGATAAGCTAGACAACCTGAATAAATTCATATTAGAAAATAACAATTCTATCATATTTCATTTACTGTTACAAAAATGTATTGGATTAAATTCAGTCACACCTGTTTTACATATCACATAACATGGACTTTCAGCAATCTTAATTTATTTGGAAACAATATTTTCCTAGTTTAGTCAATGTCTTGTAGGGCTGAATCTTCTAAAGTGCCTCTAAAATTGTGGATATGACATTCTGTGTATAAGCTTTTTGGGCATGCAAAACCTCAGACGTGTTAGCCCAAGTAGCATTTTTGCATGGAATTCAAGTAGCTAAGTGTCTGACAATAAGATCTGTGAATGCAAACGCAAACTGCACTTGTGTATCAGAGTTTTGCATGTTAAAAGCACAAGGCTTGCTTCTGCAAAAGTCTACGCATGTGAGTAACTTTACACACATGAACTGTATCATTGAAATTACTACTTACATCTTTGCAGGACCGAGCCTTTTGTTGTGGATCATTATACCCATTGCTTTTGTGGTTGGGTTGAGGTCTGTTCTGAACATGTGACCACTAAAACATTTCATCTTATTTTAACACTGAACTGTATAAAAGAAACAGTGCCATCCTCAAATTTAGTCAGTTTCACAAAGTAAGTTAAGAGCAGTTTCAGATACCACAGCAGCACCAGAGTCTTCTTGCCAATTTTTTTTGGGGGGGGGGAGGGCGTTATTTTGAAATGTTTTCTCTCCAGTTACTATGTGAAAAGACACTGGAGACAAGAGGGAAAACTGACTGCAGTGAAACCGACTGTAATGAAACTGACTAGATACAGGTGCTATCAAGTGCGCAAAATAAGCAACAGAGAAAACTGACTACACACAAAGGGCTGTTAAATGCAGATAGAAAACAAGCTAAGAAAGAAAGAAAGAATCTCAGTTATTTCTTTGTTACTATTATGATTCCTTGTCTTAGGGCTGGTCCACACTAAGTCCCCAGTTCGAACTAAGATACGCAACTTCAGCTACGTGGATAACGTAGCTGAAGTCGAAGTATCTTAGTTCGAACTTAAAGGCACTTACCGCGGGTCCACACGCGGCAGGCAGGCTCCCCCGTCGATTCCGCCTACTCCTCTCGCGGAGCAGGATTACCAGCGTCGACGGCGAGCACTTCCGGGATCGATTTATCGTGTCTAGACAAGACGCGATAAATCGATCTCAGAAGATAGATTGCTTGCTGCCGAACCAGCGGGTAAGTATAGATGTACCCTTAGCGTTGTGCAAAGAGACCTCAACCAGGAATGGAGCCCCATTAGGCTAGCCACTGTCCAAACATGTAGCAGGAGACATTCCCTGACCTGAAGAGTTTACAAGCTAAGTAATCAAAGCAGACAATGAGCTAGTCTACACTACCATGCTGCATCAGCATCAACGCAGCTGTAGCACATCTGGTGAGGACATGCTATGCCAAGGGTCGGCAGCCACTCTAATTTAAGGTTTCGTGTGCCAGTAATACATTTAAACGTTTTTAGGTCTCTTTCTATAAGTCTATAATAGATAACTAAACTATTGTTGTATGTAAAGTAAATAAGATTTTTTAAATGTTTAAGAAGCTTCATTTAAAATTAAATTAAAATGCAGAGCCCCCTGGAGCGGTGGCCAGGACCAGGGCAGTGTGAGTGCCACTGAAAATCAGCTCCCATGCCGCCTTTTCACGCGTGCCATAGGTTGCCTACTCATGTGCTATGCCAACAGGAGAGCATCTCCCACCGACATAGCATGGTCGGACACCACTTTAAGTCAATGTAACTTACGTCGCCAGGGGGGTAGCTTTTTCAGTGTAGACAAGTCCTATGTGTGGGAGGTGAAACACAAGCATAAAGAGGAGAACTGACTTGCCCAAGGTCAGTGGCAGAACTGGAAGTATAACCCAGGTCTCCTGACTACCTAGCCACCAGACTAAACTGCCTCACTTGTTATTATAATGGTAGGTAAAAAAGATTTAGGCAAAAGTGTGATGATTTTTTTAAAGTAAACAATGCCCCTTTCACAAAAAGTATCAGGGGGTAGCCGTGTTAGTCTGTATCTACAAAAACAACAAGGAGTCTGGTGGCACCTTAAAGACTAACAGATTTATTTGGGCATAAGCTTTCGTGAGTAAAAACCTCACTTCTTCGGATGCATAGAGTGAAAGTTACAGATGCA
>NC_048306.1:93593286-93615624 GCF_013100865.1 Trachemys scripta elegans
AGAAAGCAGGCCCTCCCTTCCTCCCTGAAAAAAATTGTTATCCTAATTGTTCATTTACGAAAACGATTAGGGGACCAGGGGATCTAACTTTTGAGGAGATGCTAAAGGAATTGGGCTTGTTTAGACTGCAGAAGAGGAGAATGACGGGGGATTTGAGAGCAAGGGTGTCAAGTTGCATCTGTAACTTTCACTCTATGCATCCGAAGAAGTGAGGTTTTTACTCACGAAAGCTTATGCCCAAATAAATCTGTTAGTCTTTAAGGTGCCACCAGACTCCTTTCACAAAAACTGTTTCTTGCAATCAAATCAATTTGTTGTTTTTAAAAATGTAAGTTAGGGGATGGTTTTGTTTGTCTGTCTTTGTTTTTGAATGTCAGTAATCCCTAAAAGGCTGGATGACTCCTTGTTTGCATGGAACTCCTCTTAATGCACAGTACTTCAACTACCGTCAGCGAAAATGTGCTGGAACCTTGTAGTAAAATCATGGGATTCTCTGAGCCTTTGCAGGATTCTTTGCAAGGTTTCCATAAAGTTACTTAGCTGTTTTGAGGAGCACTTTGCAGAGTCTGTATTGCAGATACCCACAATTTGCACACGTTAAGCGCTATTCTTAGCCAATGACGTCCTACCACCTACTTCCCTTGAATGGAATGGGAGAGTAATGAGTCTCCTTCAATGGAAATGAGCTCATTTTTAATGTGTGCAGTTTATAACCAGCTCATAATCTACTATTCAAAATTTGAAAAACTGTTTATGAATAATAGGAAAACACACCATCGTATATACCACCCAGCCATCCTGAGTACTGTTCACAGATGAGCTGTAATAATGATAATTACCAGCTTATCATAATGGAATTTCAGTATGGCTGGGAGTCACCATACATCACTTTCATTTACGGTTACTCAACACTCCAGTTACAAACTCAGATTTTCAGGGCTTCATAACTAAAACTATACATTTCTCTTGGTCTTCAGCTTGCTGAGCAAAGGTTCAACTTAGCATTGAGTTTAACTGTATTTGTTCTGTGCAGCTTGTTTGTAAGACGGACAGTGTATATCTATAATGTCCTGTTTTGGTATATCCCTTTGCAGTCATAACTCAGGAATGGCTTGTTTTCCTGTGTTTTTCAAATCACTAACCATGCAGCTAGTGAGGCTGTAGTATTTTAAAAAGAGTAACAAAACAACAAAGATGGGATTTGCAAAATCACTCAGCGTTGACATAACTCTGATCCCACTGAAGTCAATGAGAATTTTACCATTGATTTCAGTAGGAGAAGTCAGGCCAATGCTGAGAGCTTTTAAAAATCCCATCTTAAATGTTGGAAAATCAGGGCACATATGCAAAAATATTTGTCCTAACTTGTTTTAATATATGCGGCAAATAGTGATGTGAATTGGTACAATATCTCTCACCAGTTCCTTCAAGTTCTTTAGCGTGTCTTACAAATATTTAGCATTTTCCAGTCAGAAGGCCCCCAAAGCACTTCACCCATTTAGAGCCTGATCCTGAAAGCACTTTTACACATAGATAACTCTGTTCACATCAGTAGACCCACAGAAGTCCTATGTGTATGTATTTGCAGAACAGGATCCTTCAATTGAAATGCAAATGATGCACATGGATCATTTAATCCATAACTGAAATTCAGCCACCTCTAGGGTAAAACACAGCAACTCTTCAGCAGCGCACAACAACACTGTCTACCAGGGACAGGAAGTGGATAACCTATGCAATTATCAGTTCAGGGAAAAACTAGGGAGACTGAATGTAATTATCTGATTTGGAACTTGGCCAGAACATCAGAGCTAATACCCTGTTCTTGCAAAATTGCCAGTGGAACGTTAATAACCACAAGTGGTCAGGATCTCTGCTTTACCTGACATGTGGCACCTCCAAACACAGCAGTGCCACTTAGCTACACACATGAAATACCATGCCAACATTCTGCAAAATAGCTCCTTACTTGTTCAAAAATCTATTTTGTGGAAAGATGAGTGAGTAAAGGCATAAGAGTGGGATTTTCAAAAGCATTCACACTGGCCTAACTTCACTCCCACTGATGTGGGACTTCCACCACTGATTTCGATGCGAGCTGAGTTAAGCCAATACAGCACACTGTTAAAAGTCCTACCCCACAATCATAATTTACCCTCACTCCATGCCTGGAACTCCCATGAAGCTCAGAGAGAGGTCTGCACCAAGGGCAGTGGCACACACAGCGTCCGATAAAATGTAAAAGCTTTGCAACAGATTTTAAGTGCTGTTGTTAAAACGATGCAGATTTTAGAAGGTGACTAAGGCCTGCAACCACCCATGCACGGTTTTAACTCTACTCATGTGAGTAAATTTATACACTTGTGTAAATGTTTGCAGGATTGGGACCTAAGTTAATGGTCCATGGGTCTATCCTGAAGTTCCCTTCCTCCTGCAGAAGTCCCCACCAAAGGATCAGGCCTCAGAAAGGTAGCTAATATCTATCTTAGAAAATATGTCAATACATTCTACATTGTGGACAGCACACTGCTGAAAAGGAGTGGTTTGATCTGGTAAATAATATGGGCCTTAAAAATTCCTTCAATAATACTAAGATGTGTTTGCTTATTTAAATTATAGTGAAATGGCTTTGAAGGAGCTAGGTCATGCACTTCTCTGAGTATTGTCCCTGTGTGTCTTTCTGACTGCCTTGAAAAGTTCAGTTCTGCTTTCTTCTCACTCTTTGATTGGGGTGCACAAATAACATAGAATTCTGCCCTAAAAATGTGATGTAACAGTGGAAAGTGGATTACACCTATAATATGCCTTTCTTTCAAAACTACATTTCCCTTCCTAATTTGTTTAGGATTTCCCTAATATTTCTTTGTTGAAATAATAAATGAAGTGGCATGAAATTAAGAAAAAAACAGTAGTGGGAAAATCCAGCCCTGATGTAAGCACCGGCTACACTGGAACTGCACTTGCATATACCAAGGCAGAAGTGGCCCTGCATCTTGCTTATTTTGCCCACAAACAAAGCTGTGCATGTGAGCACTAAGAGAGAACACATTCACAGCTTGTTATTTGAGGGATCAGTTCTAAAAAGAATGAGAGAGGAATCTAAATCTAAGACCTACAAGAAAAGAAGAACTTTTTAAAAACTGAGTCATTTTCTGGAATTCCTTGTAACATTTCAAATACTTTATGTACTACAAAGTAATAATTCAAAAAGTAGACACTAATATGTTATGGCTCTGATTTAGCAAATCACTTAAGTATGTGCTTGACTTCAGTGGGGCATGAGCACATGCTTAAAGTTCAGCATGTGCTTAAGTGCTTTCCTGAATCACGGCCTATTTAAGCTAGTCTTGGAGTGTTTATTGCATTCAAAGGGAGACTACAGGTTGGGGCTCAGTGTGAATATGCAAAATGGGTAAATTCTCAATCTATATAATAAACAAATGGCATTCCTTATATTGTTGTATGTCTAAGTGTTTTCATCTTGCAAAAGTCTTCCAAGAAAATAACTGAATCGCAACAATTGATTAATAAAACATTGCATTTGTAAACATTCATATTAAAGTAATTGGACTTGGGAATTTTTCTGTAAATTCTAGTTTTATGTAGAAGGGCAAGACCTAGGGAAAAAGGAAAATGAGTATTAGCATGCTGGAGTTTATGCATAAGGATGGACGAAATCCTGCATTCTTCTACCATCAGTGACTTCAGTGGGAGTTTTGTCTGAGTAAGGAGTGCAAGATCAGTGTTATATAGAATGGCCAATATTTTCAAATACAGGTGCCTAAAATTAGCTACTTAAATCCATATTTAGGCACCAGTTTAACAAAACACTTAGGTGTATGTTTCCCTTTAAACCAATACGCGCTATGAGTGCTGAGGAACTCTTAAAACTTGACTGGTTTTATTTAGGTGGCTACTTTTAAGCAATTTTATATACCACATAATTTGTAGATGATGAACCAGTGACAGAGAGATGTAAGCATTTCCAATTATCATAGCTTTCCCCAAAGTTAGCAGAACTGTTACCATATTTCACTGACTAGTTCACTTTGTAGAAGAACAAAGTAGAACCAAAAGGATTTGAGGTGCCTATGATGCTTATGCATTTTTTGTTGATACCTGGGTGGATACTATAGTTGCATAAAACTGGTAGTTTGCCTTCCAAGGTGGTTTAAATAAACTTTATAGGAAATCAGCCCATTATAGATTAATTCATTCTGTATTCTTCTTTGTCTGACTCACTTAAAAACTCAATAATTAAGCAGTTACCAAACATGAAGATGCTTTATAAAAGCTTTTTTTAGTCTTTTTACTGGTACCCTTAAGGATCTTAATGATTCCTGTTGGGATAGCAGCAGAACAAAATTGCATTGAAGAGCTTAATTGGACAAGTTGTTTCTTTGTTACATTTGACAAATATACTGAATAGAATTTTTAATTCAGTCAGCTTTGTAAGTGAGGTTGGTTAGAGTTTAGTTAAATTTTGATTAGTGACATTAGTCTACCAGCAAAATGCTTTTAAAAGTTGTGTACTTTAATACAAAATTGTTGTATGTTTAGATCTGATTTTTCTATTATAACTCTAGTGCTAAATTAACCTTTAAAATGGTATTTGTTAAACTGTCCTGTTTTATGACTCATGTAATATACTGAAACTGCCAAGGATATCAATACACCATCACATTTCCCTTTTAACATTTGTAATATATTTATTCAAAGTTTACAATTTATTCTTCACAACAAAATAACTCTGCTTTGTATAATGATACAAATATATTTTGCCCACTATCCAAAGTCAGTCATATTATTTATACAACTATTTTTGTGTTACTGTAAAACAATACACACGTTAACCTACTTCTAACCTAAATAAGTAGCAGTATGCTTATTTCCACCAATTACTTTTCTTGTTAAAACCTATTTATTCTTTAATCACAATAATAGTATGACACAACAGTTATCATTTGCAGAGATTAAGTAATACAATTAAGTGGAAGGCAGCAACATTCAATTTTGGAACGCAGAGGGTTCTGAATCAGGGTAGTTATTTAACTTGTATGTTATACAAAGTTTGACATTGACTTAAGTCTGTAGTAACTGTTCCGCATGTCTTGAAACACTGCATTCAGAACCACACAAAACAGTACTTACTAGTATTGCAGTTTCTATGTAGACATCCTTGACACTCACACATGCTACATGCCAGACTGGTGCCACTGTAACTAATAAATGTGTTTGATCGTTTAACTCAATGAATTGGGATTGGGTCCCAATGCAAAGAAACAGCTTTGTGAGGTCAGTGTCAACTTCTATGCTGTTTTACTATTTCCTTCTGTTCTCCACCATACAGCCGGCTTTTTAAGAAAGAGCCACGTGAAGGAGAATGAGAGTCAAGGTTACAGTAATCACGTCCAAAGCACTAGTGAGTTAGCAGCAGGGAGCGGCATCTTCAGTGATGTAGCTCGATAGCACCAGAAGCCAAGATTTCTACCTAAAATGTTGAAGTCGCTTAGACACGTGTTTGAAATTCCACCCTACAGAGTCATCCTGGTACTTAGCGAGATGAATCCCCGTCCCATAATGGGGGGAGGGGGAGACAGAAACCGACCACTTCTGAACACGACGCGTCTGTGCAATAAGAGGAAAGCACTGCATGGCTTTAGTGTGGAATGAAATATATGCCGAGTTTGCAAAGCATTTAGTCTGCCTCTCCCCTTATTGTTTGCCCTTCACATGACATACATGGAGGGATGCATCAAGAGGGTGGCAAGAGACGCGGGTCAGTTGAAAACACACCACGAACGTTTGCCCTGAAATGATCACTTGAACCTATCCGAATGATCATAAATTAACATACATGTTTGAGCGAAATCAATGAACAAATAAACATCAAACTTCACCTAGTTATAAAGTTGGCAGATTTCCACATCCCTCCTTTTTTTTTAGCTAACCCCGGTCGAGTTTTTTCCCTCAACTCCGAATGCCACGATCATATTGCACCAATTCACCTGTTGCATGGTGCGAAAGCAGAATCCCCCTCCCCTCTTACACACATCCCACAGAAACTTAACAGAATCACCTTTCTGCAGCGCCAGCTATGCGTGCTTCCCATAGGGTAGCCTACTAGCACCCTCTTACCTGCATGTGTCCTTGGTACATTCTGCTATGCCTGGTTCGGATCCCTCTGAGGCCGACACGTTGTGGAAGGTTTTTTTTACAGTGCACTTGCAAAAAAAATAAAAGAAAGAAAGAAAAGGGGGGGGCAAGACTTAATGATTGTTTTTGCAAAGGGCTCAGTTTGTGCTGCTTTGTTGCTTTCAGCTGCCCCGGGTGACCCGAACTGCTTCCTTTTTAATGCAGTGCTGCAAACTGCAAAGGAGCTGTTCCTTCTTGGGGTGCTGAGAGGGAAGGCAGGCAGGACTGAGGCACAAGGAGAGCAGGGAGCTTGCAATGCAAAGAGAGCACGAGGGGGAGGGAATGCAAACTCTTGCTCTCGCTGGAGCCTCTACAACTCTCCTCTCCTTTTCAGCCGAACTCTTTCTGGCTTTCTGCTTGGCTCCTTCATTGCTCTCCCTGTCCAAAGCGTCCCCTCCCGTACATCCTCCTCCTGGAGGGAACCACAGCCTCCCTCCCCTCCCCCTGCAGAGAAGGGAGCGCGCGGCATCCGGGGAACGTTCTCAAGAGCAGCGCGCGCGGCCAGTCAAGTGCCCGCGTTCTGCCTGCAAACCCGGGAGAGAGGGAAAAGCTGGATCTAGGGGGATCCCGAGGGATCCCGCCGATTCCTGACGGTCCTTGGCCCCGAGCGTCCAAACTACTGCATCAAAATAGCGAGTAAGTCTATCGGCTTGGACTGCACCAGAAAATATCCGGAGTATCCTGGAGCACGAGCATCGCAAAAACCTGGAACTGGCACCAGGTTTCTGCTGGATCCAAGCACATTTTAGTCCCGAAAGCCCTTACAAGTATTCGGAAACCTAGCGGGAGAATGAGTGGACCCAGCTGCTCCCGTTGCACTGCAAAAGTCTAGATCCTGGTGCATCCCGAAGCATGAGCGTCACAAAAACCCGAGTATGGTGCATGGATCCTGCCAGAGCCAGCCAAGTTTTGGCCCTCACCCCCAAATACTATAGCCTGAATAGGGAACAAGGCTACTCACGCTTGCTGCAGCAAAACTAAATAAAGTAATTCAAGATCCCAGGGCAGGAGTAATGCAAAAACCCCATCCAGCATATTGATGCAGGTGCAGCCTGCCAATTTTTGGTCCCAAGCCCCAAACTGTGCACTCTAAATGGAAAACAAGTGTAATCACTCTTATCCCACAGGAAAAATCTGGACCATAAGTATATATCGGGCACCTGAATCCTGCCAATTTTTAAACCCAATCTCTCAAATTCTACTGTCTAAAGAAACAAAAAAAAATGTAACCACAGTTATGAAAAAAATAAATCCAGGCCCTCTGGCAAACTGGCTCAGAAAAACCACAACAAACATGTATTGGGCAGCTGGAGCTAGCAATGTTTTGGCCATAAATCTCTACATTCTATGATAAAAATACAGAACATAAGAATGGTCATACTGGGTCAGACCAATGATCCAGCTATCCCAGTATCCTGTTTTCTGACAGTGGCCAATGACAGATGCTTCCGTGGGAATGAACAGATCAGGGCAATTATCAAGTGATCCATCCCCTGTTGTCCACTCCCAGTTTCTGGCAGTTAGAGGTTTAGGACACCCATACTATGGGATTGAATCCCTGATCATCTTGGCTAATAGCCATTGATGGACATATCCTCCATGACATTATCTAATTATTTTTTTTAACCCTGTTATAGATTTGGCCTTCACAACGTCCCCTGGCAACAAGTTCCATAGTACACCTCTACCCCGATATAACGTGACCCGATATAACACGAATTCGGATATAACGCTCCGGGGGGAGGGGAGCTGCGCACTCCAGTGGATCAAAGCAAGTTTGATATAACGCGGTTTCACCTATAACGCGCTAAGATTGGCTCCTGAGGACAGCGTTATATCGGGGTAGAGGTGTACTTCTTTTTCTTTGTATTAAACCTGCTGCCTATTAATCTCATTGGGTGATCCCTGGTTCATGTGTTATGTGAAGGGGTAAATAACACTCCCCTATTCACTGTCTCCACACCAGTCACGATTTTATAGACCTCTATCATATCCCCTCCTTAGTCGTCTTTTTTCCAAGCTGAACAGTCCCAGTCTTTTTAATCTCTCCTCATATGGAAGCTGTTCCATACCCCTCATCATTGTTGTTGCCCTTCTGTGTATCTTTTCCAATTCTAATATATCTTTTTTGAGATGGGGTGACCAGACTTGCACACAATATTCAAGATGTGGGCATACCATGGATTTATATAGAGGCATTATGATATTTTCTGTCTTATTATTTATCCCTTTCCTAATGGTTCCTAACATTCTGTTTGCTTTTTTTACTGCTGCTGCACATTGAGTGGATGTTTTCAGAGAACTGTCCACAATGACCAAGTAGCTCCCAACCCACTGTACAAATCTGGTCCTTGAGCACATGAGCACTTGAAAAATCCAAATATGGACCTGGATCCAGCAAGGTCTAGCCCATTTTTTCACATAGACCTCCATAATTTTACCTTCTAGATAGACAGCAAAGGTAGAATCCTGTTACATCAGATAAACTTGTATCCAATATGCTAAGATTTTCAAAGGAATCTAACGGATTTAGACACACATTTTCTATTAAAAGGTGTTTAAAAATTAACAAAGGTGTTTGTTTAAATCAGCTTTGAAAATATCAAAAAGTAAAGGGTTGATGAGTTTAAACCACTTCTAAAGTGATCATCAAGACCTGCTAAGCCAATTTGACTGCCAATTTTCAGTGTTATAGTATGGAATTTGGCTGTATCTATAAAGCTCAAGATAAAAGATTTAGGTTATTATAGCTTCTCTTGAAATATAATGCATTGGATATAAGTATCTCTGATGGAAAAAGTTAGCTACACTTGCTCTAAATCTGGAAGGAAATATTGGGGAATACAGTATAGGTGAAAAAATGGACTAAACCTTTCAGTATCCAGGTCCAAGTGCTAGATGTATGTCTTTGAAATTATATTGAGCAGAGAAGTATTGAGGGGCTGTATTTTTTTGCAATGGAATTGGAGCAGCTGCACTCCTTCTCTGTTTAACTGGTGGAATTTTAGGGAGTAGGATATAAACTAGCTGGATGGAGTAGGGATCCAGGTGCCAGAAACGTTTTTTGCAGTGTTGCTGTGCAAATTTGCTGCAGGGTCTGGATTTTGTTGAGGCATAGGAAATTGCTACTTTTTTGCCAGTTTGAAAAACTGCTGGAAATTGGGGTTAAAAATTGGCAGGATCCAGCTAACAGATATGCATTTTTCCAATGCAATTAGGCCAGAATACATCAGGATCCAGATTTTTCCTGTAGAGTAGGAGCAGCTACACTTATTTTCTATTTAGAGCACAGTTTTTGGTCCCAAACCCTAAATTGTGCTAAGATCCAGTTGGATCCATTTGTCAGATTTGAGTTTTTACAGTGCTCATGGTCCAGGATTCCAGGGTCATGACTTTTTGGTGCAGTTCATAGAATATCAGTGTTGGAAGGGACCTCAGGAGGTCATCTAGTCTAACCCCCTGCTCAAAGCAGGACCAATCCCCAGACAGATTTTTGCCCCAGATCCTTAAATGGCCCCCTCAAGGATTGAATTCACAATTAGCAGGCCAATGCTCAAACCACTGAACTGTCCCTCCCCCTACAGTTGGAGGGACTGTATTTGTTCTCTAGTCATAGCATGGCATTTAGGGGTTCGGTCCAAAAATTGAACTAATCTGGTGAGATCCATGTGCCAGATCTAGGTTTCTGTGGCACTCATGCATAGGGGTATGTTGGGATATAGAGTTTTTGGTGCGGCAGGCGTGGGTAGATTTTTTCCCTATTTTGACGGTACAACTTGAGTGTTGGTGCCAGAAGTTGGCAAGATCTGGCAAATCAGCAGGATCCGGGTTGTTCCAGCTTTTATCTTTTTCCCCGGGTTGGGAGCTTAAACACTTGGCACCAGCTGGCAAGGAGGCTGAGAAAGCAGCAGGCAGTGGTGTGCAGTGGAGAGACTGAGGGAGATCAAGATGCATGCAAAGATAGATGGATGGTTGTAGTTTCTTGCTGGGGAGCTGTTCTCTAAATGTCTTTTTGTGCGAAGGCAAAATATAACACACACACACACACACACACACACACACACACACACACACACACACACACACACACTGCTCTACCAGTTTAAACTCTGTCACTGCTCTATCTCTTTGCAAGTACTTATTTCATCAGAAGTAGCAGCAGCAGAAAGGCCGTTTCTCTCTCCATCTGTTCGTAACCCAAAACCAAAGCATGATATTTATTGCTCAGTCACTGTGGTTGTAAAAATGCATGAAGGGTGGAGGAACGGATAGCTTTACTGTACTATGCAATTTTGAACTGTAAAAATAAAGGCAGGGCTCTTTGCAGCAAAGGAAAAGGTGAGTGCTGCAATACATGCTGTTCTGTGCTCCTGCTCTACATGTGACTGTAAGGGATTGATTTGTCTTGTGAAGTTTTTATTGCAAATGGTTCTGTTTGTAGAAAAGTGCTGTTGTTTCCCCGTTTGGTCTCTGTGTGTGGCATCACTGTTGTTCGAAGCAGTGATGTCTGTACGCTCTGATGTTCTCTCTAAGGCTGGTTGTTATGGCAAAAGAAAAAAAAAGTCATGGTAAAAATAATGCAAAAGTCATAATGCTTGTAAAAAAGGGAAGAGTCACCACATGGCTCACCATATTTTAATTAATACTAAATTGTCATGAAAAATTATACAAAATGTCAAGTAAAAATCCTTTCTTTTACAATAAAATGCTCAGGATAAGATTTTCAAAAACACCTAAGGAAGTTAAGAACTCAGAGCCAGATTTTTAGAGGTATTAGATGTCTAAAGATGCAGATAAGTTCCTTGTGTGATTTTCAAAAGCATCTAGACACCTCTCTGCATCTTTAGGTGTCTAAATACCTTTAAAATCTGTCCCTCGGCCTCTACTGAAAGTCCCATTGACTTTGACTGAGAGTTGGATACCTAATTCCTTTAGGCCTCTTTAAATATCCCAGCCTTAACATTTAACTAGTAGTTTAAAATCATTAAAATCTGAACCTTCACTACAGTGGAGAACCAAATTAGTAACAATTAATGGAGTTTTGCTCAGTCAAGAGCTGTCTGGGGTGACAAAACCCATGGCTTCTACAAAAAAAAATTGACAAGTCATGATTTTTCTTGTGGAAGTCAGAGCCATGACAAACAGAGACATAAGCTCTGATTAAGAAAAGGACTTACAAATGCTTATTTTTAAATATGTGTTTAAGTGTCCTTTTCTAAGTTGGGGCCTTTAGTTAACTGTGAATGCCATGAGTACCCAAAGCAGTAACATTATTTCCCACAACAAGTGGTCAACCAGAAATTTCCTTTATGTAAATTGATGGTGATACTTATCCAAACAGAAATCAACCATTGATCATACAGTGCTGTGCTCTAAGAATCTCAGAAGCAAGGGCTGGACAAAACCTTTTATAATGCAGGTCCAAGCCCTGCACCTACTGCAGATTATTCCCTACATCATTCCTCTGAGTTTTGTATCTGATCGCTGTGAATCTTTTGACACTTCTCATATTGGACATTGTATTAAATTGTTGACATCCCAAGATAACATACATCTAGCCAGTGATTTGTGGATCATGGTTAGCTTGGCAATAGATACTGATCTACTGATTTGTTAAATCGTAAATGAAAGATCTGGCACTTATACTTTATATAAAACATCAGTCTGTGAACAAATGTAACCATGGATATAAGAATTTAATTTGCTTAAATGGAGATTCTGTAGGTTCACTTAGGCCCAGCATATAAGGTTTGTTGGGAAAGACCTTTAAAAACACTAATATAAATAAACACTTGCATGTTTTTTTTTTAATTCAGTGAAAATCAGATGTTTTGTTTGGATGTAAATAATTTCTCATTTGCAAACCAAAGGTTTCAGCATTGGCCCAGTTTGTGAGAACTCGAAAATGAAACTGACTCAAAACAAGTTTGAAATTAATGAGTCTATTTTCAAAGTCTAGCCCAGTGCAAACATTAAAAAGCACAAATCATTAATAAATCAAAATTTTAAATTTTTAACAGTTGTAGGGGTTATTAATAACATAGGGAATAAACCTGACAAAGTCCCTTTAAATTTAACATTAATTATATAATTTGCTTTATAATAGGTATTGGTATTTATAATATTCATTGGTCTATATTATAAGTGTTACAGGTATGGATCAAGTTCTAATTAGAACATATATAGATATTCACACATTGATCACTTATGTTTACATGGTCTTTGTGTGTTCGTGAGATGTGTACAAGAACTGCTGTTCTTGTAAAATTTACAGAATATAGTGAATGGGTAACTCTGAACCATACCTGGTCTTCACATAATTTTAAAATATAAATATTATTAAGGATGCAGATACTACTTTTAACAAACATGGCTTGAAGTAGAAACCGCAAATCATAACGAGAAACAGGATTTACATGAGAAACCGTCTCTGGATAAAATATTAAGGGATTGTTTCTCCATTCTATGGCACCATTTGTGTACTGGTGTAACTCCACTTAAATCAATGGATATTGGCATAGAACTGGTGCAGCAGACTGGAGAATCCAGCCCCGATTAAGTTAGTAACCAGTATAATTACCAGCTCCACAGTCCTGATTCAGGCAAAGCTTCCATTGACTTCAGTAGGAATTCTCTGTATAGGAACTGTGGGGTAGAATTCATGATGATACATGGTACTGGTGAGAAGTTGTAACTCACTTGCTAATTGTGGGGCCCTGAGTCAAGGGCTAGTGCCTACTCAGGCAAAGCTCCACTGAATTCAATGGCAGAGTTGCCTAAATAAGGACTGCAGGACCTGGCCTATGCTCTCTGTTCAAGCCTTTAAAAATAATCAGTTGAGAGGAAGGAAAAATCACTTCCATATAGTCTGTTAAATGTTCCAGCCCACATTGAAGCATAGCAATTGAAGACAAGAAAACTCTTTTAAGATGTCTACTGAGACCATCCTCCTAGCAACGCAGGACTGTTCTCTACAATAACACCATATTTACTACTGTTTATCTAGCCTTGTATTTAATTTCTTACCAGATGGGGCTTTCTTCCCGTGGGAGCTGTTTTCACAAATTAATGCGTACCAGGATTCCTCGTAACAACAGAAAAAAGTTTTGAGACACCCCCCCACCCCTTCCTATCCAGCCATAAAGAAAGGAAGTGCGATTGCAAACTTTCCTTCCCCATAAACCTGTTTGTGACCCCAAGGAAGTTATGATCCCAATGGCGACAGCCTAAAGCAGCTCACTGTCAGGTAGCTTTTCCTGATATTGGGCCCAGTCCCGCTTCCATTGAAATCAATGGTACAACTTCTATTTACTCCAATGATTGAGGAATACTCATATGAGTAAGGATTGCGGGATCAGACCCTAAATCAGGCACTCCTTCTACACAACACTTTTTACATGCATTTGCAAAATGTTTTTCACAAGGCATTTATGACATGACTTGATTTCCCCCTCTTAATTCCATGTGAAACAGAGGACCTTCACCTCTGCCTTTCATCTTGGCAGTCTCTTGCTGCAGTCTCAGTTTCTTCCCATGTCATCTTGATAGCTTTCAGTTCTGCTCCTGTAATGTGTTTACAAGTTCTCTTTGGTCTACCCTGCTTCCTCTTGTCCTTGGGATTCCAGTCCAATGCCTGTCTTGTTATGTTATTCAGTTCTGTCCTCTATGTGTATCCTAGCCATCTCCATTTTCGTTCCATAATTTCCTGTGATATCCTCCTACTTAATTTAGTTTGGCATTAGGGAAATTATTTAAATAGCAAGACTTATTTAGAGAAAGCACTAATGAAAATCTCCTTTTAATGATTGTTGGGAATGTTATCATCATGTTTACATAAGTTATAATTACAAAATATTGCTAAAAATATGCCATGTAGCGCCAGCAGCTGAAATGTACTGGATTCCCAAACAGTGCCGAGAAACAGCCTCACATGATTACTTAAGGTTTTTTTTGCTCTGATTATTATTTTTGTAGAATTACAGAGATGCTTTGCATTCTTGCAGTTTAATGAGATCTCATCCCCTGATGGTGTCTGATAATACAGATGATATGTATCCCTCTTACAAACATTAACAGCTTCATCATTTGTTACACTTGGCTAAGCCTGAGAATCCATTGGTTACAATAAAGCATCCATATATAACCATTATACAAAAATACATAAGGGATTGCAGCAGCGAGGGGTTTAATGTTACATAAATTGTAGGTAGCACAAATAAGAAGGTTATGGGAAATAGTTTGTATGACACTCAGTTTAGGATGAAGGAGGTAGACTATATCTGACAACTTAGAAATATTTTTCTTGCAATGTGAATATCCAAGTAATTTCTGAAGTATTCCAATAATACAGAACAAAAGAATAATATCTAGCTCTTATATAGCACTTTTCATCTGTACATCTCAAAACACTATACAAAGGAGATAAGTATCATTATTCCCATTTTACAGCTGGGGAAACTGAGACACAGAAAGTTGAGTTCCATTCCAACAGTAGTGCAGGAGGATGTTAAACAGCAGCTACTAATGTTAGACATTTTAAAATCAGCATCGATCCAGATAACTTTTGCAGCCAAGAATTTTAGAAGAGGTGGCCAAGGAGCTCTCTGGACCATTAATATTGATTTTCAATACATCTTGGAATACTGGAGGAGTTCCAGAGGACTGGAAGAAAGTTCATGTTTGTGCCAATATTTTAAAAAGGTAAATGGGATGACCGAATAATTACACACTGGTTAGTCTGACATCAGTCCTTGGCAAAATAATGAAATGGCTGATATGGGACTCAATTAATAAAGAATTAAAGAGGGTAATGTAATTAATGGCAATCAACATGGGTTTATGGAAAAATAGATCTTGTCAAACTAACTTGATATCTTTTTTTTGGATGACATTACAAGTTTGATAAAGGTAATAGTGTTGATGTAATATACTTAGACTTCTGGAAGGCTGACTTACTTCACATGGTATCATACAACATTTTGATTAAGAAACTAGAACTATACTAATTCATCCTGGTACACATTAAATGGATTAAAAACTGGCTAACTCATAGGTCTCAAAATGTAATTGTGAATGGGGAATCATCACTGAACAGGTATGTCGCTAATGGGGTCCTGCAGAGATTGATTCTTGGCCCTACACAAGTTAAAATTTTTATCAATGACCTGGAATAAAACACAAAATCATCACTGGTGAAGTTTACAGATAAACACAAAGATTGGGAGACTGGTAAGTAATGAAGAGGTTAGGTCACTGATACAGTAATCTGGATTTTTTTGATAAATTGGGTGCATGAAAACAGTATGTGTTTTAATATATGACTTAAATGTGTTTCAGAGTCATATATCTGAGAACAAAGAAAGCATGTCATACTCAGGGCCGGTGCAAGGATGTTTCACGCCCTAGGCGAAACTTCCACCTTGCGCCCCCTCCCCGAGCCCTGCGGCAGCTCCCCGCCCTGAGGCGCCCCCCCGCGGCAGCCCCCCCCCCCCCCCCGCCCCCCGGGCCGCGGGGGGGCAGCTCCCTACCCCAGCTCCCTCCGCCTAAATGCCGACGACGACCGGGGCGGCTGAAGATCCGGCTGCTGTGGTTGCCGCCGAAGAAAATGCCGCCCCCCAAATGCTAGTGCCCTAGGCGACTGCCTAGGTCGCCTAATAGGTTGCACTGGCCCTGGTCATACTCATAGGATGGGGGACTCTATCCTGCGAAGCAGTGACTCTGAAAATGACTTGGGGATTCATGGTGTATAATCAGCAGAACATGAGTTCCATGTTCCACAGTATGAAGCTGTGACCAAATGAGCTAATGTGATCCTTGGATAAATAAATAGGAATATCAAGTAGGAGCAGGGAGGTTATATTACCTCTGTATTTGGCACTGGTGTGATTGCTACTAGGGTATTGTGTCCAATTCTGGTGTCTAAAATGGTCCCCACTGGCTCTTGGAGCCTTCAGTGTTGAGCTAGGGGTTTGTACTTAAATTGCTGAGTTTACATCTTGCTAGGGTGACCATATTTCCAAAGGGAAAATGGGACACAGCGTGGGGCTAGCCCAAGCACCTCCTCTCCCCCTCCTGTGCCCGAGCCACTCACCCACACACCCCTACCCACGCGGGGCTGGCTTTGCTGCTCACCCAAGCCTTGCCTGCCCCCACCATGCCAGGCTGGGGCTGCTCCCTTGAGCCCTGCCTCCCCCCCGCCCCGCCGTGCAGGACTGGCATTGCTGCTTGCCCCCCACCACGTTCCTCTGCACCCCACTTTTTGACAAAAGTGGGCATTTGTCCCATTTGTTCTTGCCAAATGAGCAAGTTGACAAGAGCAAACAACACAAATGCCCACTTTTGCCAAAAAAATCAGGACAACCAGGACAGGGCTTAAAAGGAACTGTCCCGGCCAAAATGGGACGGATGGTCACGCTACATCATGCATATTCAATTCTATTCTACATGGGAGAAATTCTTAATGATGGATTCTTTCTTTTTGCCCTGAAGCAACCCAAAGCATCTCAACTGGGGATGTAATAAGATCCCTGTCATAGAGAGTTCGGGACAGAGACAATGGTAATTGATATCAGGAAAATATGCATTCTTGAAAGGGAGGAGCATAATGAAAGATGTTCTGGGATCTGATCCAAAAAAATCCTGAGCATTAGCAACTTTCAGCACATTAATGGGCCAAATCCTAATCGCCTTACTCAGTTGCCTGATCCTGAGAGGTGCGGTCAGGGCATAGGTCCAAGTGGGTCAAATCCTGAGTGACTCAGTTTTTATCCAGACCAACTCCCATTATTGGGTAACCTTTATATAGTGTGAAATACACCCCAGTGCTGTGGTGTGGAGATCCAGCACCAGGACCTCTGTACTATTTATTTCTGCTTTGAAGCTGGACAGGGATCCATCAGTGAACCAACCACACAGGGGTACATGGATACTTTTCATGCTGAATATTGGGTATCTCCATGCCATCCTCACATAAGCTGGCGTGGATGACTTAGAAGGAGGCCAACCAAGGGAAGAACAACTGGATTACCATTTATATGGTTCCAGTAGCTCTAGCACCCCCACAAGTAGTGCAGACGGGCTGTGGCTTCCATTCCAGGTTGGAGCAGCAGCCTGTGAGGCCGGTGGAGGATTGTGTGGCAGCTCGGTACTGAACCAAGGTTTGAAGGGGATGAATTTCATTTCCACAGCTCACCTGTGCAGAGCCAGATCAGGAATTACCTTTTAGGGGTGAAATTTGCTCATGCGCAAAAAGGCCTATCCACAACTTAAGTCCTAAAATTGGACTAAAGTGGGTCTTAATGGTGCATTAGACTGGTGTTAGCCCCCCGCACAGGGGTGAATTTCACCCCAGTGAATCACAGCACAGGCTAAACATGCCAGACTAGATTACCCCAAAGTAAACACATGGTTTACTCATCTTATGTCTCTTCTGCCATTCAGCTCATGGTTTTATGGCTACAGTGGTGCCCCTTAAGTGACTGTATTTATTCCAAAGCCACTCATTTTTCCTATATGGAGGAATGCTCTATCGCTTGGCTATTCATAAGACATCAACAAAATAGCTGTTCTGAAGTCTTGGGATATGTTAATTGCAACAGTGATAGCAGCTGTGCAAGCTTTTGCATACAGCAATGTCTGTGAAGTTTTCCCTGGTTCCTAAGGATTTTTCACCAACTGGGTTGGATTATCAATAGTCATTTTATTTTTTTAACACATTAAGATAGGCATAAGCGTAACTTATCCTTTCTGTGTGTTGGAAATGTCTCCATTTTTTGACAGCTCGGAAACAAATGATTAAAGTGCACAGTAGGGCTGTGAAATCTGTCTTTTGATAGATTAATGATTTGAAAGTTCACCCCTGGCTTATTTCAGTGTTTCAGGTATTACAAGACTCCTTTAGGACTGACTTCATTTACATATGAAAATGAAAGACCTTCATACTTAAAAAGAGCTGGAGAAAGTGTTAAGTTTTGGCTTTGGGCTAGCTTTACGACCTCTGCCACCATCACCAACAAAAAGAGAGGGAGATTCAGAGGGGGAGATTTTCAAAGACACCTAAGGGATTTAGGAGTCCAAGTCCTATGGAAAGCTATGGACTTATGCTTCTGAGTGCCTGATTTTCAGAGGTATTTGGCATCTAACACCCACTGATTTCAATGAGAGTTAGGGGCCTGAACACCATTAAAATCTGGTTGTGAGTATCTCAGGTGAAAAGGCTCCCACACAGTCTATTGAAAGTCTCCCACACAATCTCTAAAAAACCTGCTCATTATTTCAAAAAGCCTGTTTGAAAGTGATTCTGTGGTGTCTGTGTTGTTGAGGGCAAATAAGGCACCAGAGCAAACCTTTAAAAGAAAACTCTTCAGATGAGCTTGTTACTAACATCTCCTCTGTTTCCGTTTTCACTGTTCACTTTCTATGCACTTTTTAAAGTGAAATGTTGACCCTTTCTGTCATTTTCAGAAAGAAAAAGTGTCTCACAGAGAAGTGTGTTATAGCGAGGAACGCCTGGGTTCTAATCTAACACTGATCCTGTATGGCTTTGATCAAATGACTCAATCTCTCTGTCAGTTTCCCCAACTGTAAAATGGGGGTTTAGTTGTTTGTGTCACAGGGATGTTGTTAATTGCTAGTGATCATTATTGTTTGACATATCATCTGGCTATGTGTAAGGGGACTTTTGTCCCCTTACTAAAACTCAGTGAGGGTGTTTTGGTTGGCTAGCTACCAGTACCAAAAGTAAGGGGAAGGGTCAATGGGAAATCAGGACCCTGAGACTGACAGTCCCCAGGAACAATGGGGAGAGGCCAGTGCTCCAGGTCAGCCTGACTGACAGATCGGGCAGGCTAATCAGGGAGTCAGGAGGCCATGGGGGTCCCGTCCTCTGTGTGAGCTGGAATTGCCTGGGTCAGTCAGAGTGGGGAGCTAAGGAGAAAGCAGGGGCCTGAGCTGAGCTGGGGAGCAGAGCCGGGCCAGCCAGAGGGGCCAGCCAAGCAGCCCAGGAAGCAGGTCAGTGTTGGGAGCGGAGTCACAGAAGCAGCCAGGAGAGCAGACCTGCCCTGGGAGCAGAGCTGCAGCAACCAGAGCCAGAGGGGCCAGAGAAGCAGCCCAGGGAGCTGAAGACAGAGCAGCAGCAGCAGCCGTGCTGAGGCCGAGTGGTGGAGCTGGAGCTGAGGCTGAGTAGAGCTGGGCCTGGAGCAGTCCAGAGCCAGGTGCGGTGAGCAGCTGTGGGGAGAGAGAGAGACCCTGGGCAGTGGGCCCAGCACAGGAAAATGCCCCCAGTCAAGACACCCTGCAGGCCAGACTTGGAGGGGGATCGTAACCCAAACGGGGAGGGGGTGACGCTGGGAAGAAGGGTCCTGCCACCTAGATCCTGAGAGCGTGTATCTGACCCGCAGCATCCCTGCAGGACAGCCGGGGCCTGAGAAGGAGGCCTGGGATGTGTGAGGAACAGACTGAACTTCACTTACATTCCAGAGACGCTGGTTGTGATGTCCCCATGCCACAGAGCGAGGTGATGTATTTTCCTTTAACTTTTCCCATTTTTCCCTTATTTTTTAAATTGATTGCTGTTTAATAAATTGTATTAGCTTTGAACTGTATGTAACGATCAGTGGGTCAGGGAAGCATCCTGTGCAGAGAGAGCACCCCGGAATGGGGGCGCCCTAGCCCCTGCCCTAAGTGACCATGACAAGGTTGGGAGTCAAGCCCCACAGGAATCCTGGGCTCAGCCTTGTTGGGGTTAAGAGGATTCTGCCACACAGGAGAGTGAAAGGGAAGCCCCCCAAGGTCAGGCAGGCCTCTGGGTAAAGGAAGTGGGAGCAAGGACTTAGATCCTTTCGCTAGCCCATTTCACTGAGGTAGTGTATAAGCCAGGAAAGTTCCCCACAACAGCAGGATATGGATAGTAGTGGACTCCTGATTCAGAAGCTTGCAAAGCAGTTGTTATTAGAAAGGAGGAATATTTACAAATGGAAGCATATATAGTTGAAAGGCTAAAAGAGCAAAGGGTTCTAAGCACAAACACGTCATCTTCCAATAAGTATTTCTGATAGCGTAACATTTTACTGCTACAACAATTGTGAATATCCAGGGCAGATCTTCAGCTGGTGTAAATTGTCATCACCCCATTTAAATAAATGGACAACAATTTTCCCTAGCTCAGGATCTGATCCCTAGCGAATAGCTCTGCCTCATTATAGGAAATTAATCCCTTTACAGAGTACTATTCACCACTAAAACCCATTTAAGCCTTATTTGGAGGGCTTAAAGTGGTGAGTAGGCCTGGGGCTGAGGTGAATTTCACCCACTGTGATTCTGGACACTTTAAGGTAAAGACAAACAACATATGGTCCAAACAGAAATGGAACAGTCTTTACTAAACAGTGTGAAAGAAGACTCGTATAGCTTGAGGCACTATGATTAAGACATAACGCTACAATTCCTCTGAGGGGAAATAATACACGGAAAGTATCGGTGATGAAGACATCATTTGTGGCAGATGCACCCATTGACTGGCACAGGGAACAGGAGAAAGGTGAAGATGAGGACAGAGGTAGCAAGGGAGAGGAGAAGAGTGCAATGCGTAATGGGTGTGGGAGATTTGGTTAGAGCAGTACATGGGGGTAACCAGTGATGGAGGGGTGAAATAGATGAATGAAAAATGCAGAGCTGATGTTTGAAGCCTGGTGGGCATGTGGAGGACTTCTGTTGTCTAGGTCTGCTTTTGCTTATGCTAGCAACAAGAGCCCCTGAGGAGCCTCCTGGCAGTATGGGGGGTTAGGGTTGAATTTTTTACTCTTCTCTTCCTCCCTTCTTTTTACCTGCTACACCAACCTTGCTTGATTAAGCTGATTACTATCATGCTGGAGACAATTTGCAGAGAGGTTCAACTATTCTCTTTGACCAAGATGCTCTAAACATCCTGATCCTTCTATCTGAAGTAGGGAGTGATTTCAAACAAAACGCATGCATTATGACAGACAGGGATGGGCAATCTCTGGTTGCTAAGGGAAACCTTCCTTCCTTATGTGTATACCTGGGGCAGACAAGGTACAGAATTCCTATTTGCTGTGTAAGCCCATTCTCCCAACAGCTGGTGCTGGGATGCTTCTATCCTAGACTTGGAGTCTCTTCATAAATAATAGCAAGCACATTACTGCTCAGGCATTGTTCTTTGCAACTCATGCAAACCTGCACTTGAAAACCCATTCATACAAAACTTCATTTCTCAATGTTTTTGTTAAGGAGTCATAAAAAAACCATTTCCACTCTCTACAATACAGAAATCTTTGCTCTGGTTATGCCTGTGAAACCCCTAATGGGTTCAATTCAGACTTTGTGATTCTTTTCATGGTAACAGATTGTGTTATCACTCTACAAAAACTGTGAAGTAAGAAGTTGACAGGAATCAAAATACCTATTGTACCAGCATCTGGCTCCTCTTGCATTACAGGGATGTTAGCTCTAGTGTCCAGGCCAAATTCCACCTTAGGGCAAGTCTACACTGCAAAATTAAGTCAACCTAAGTGATGTCGATGTACAGCCACCACAGTAATTAAACTGCTTTTGCATGTCCGCTCTATGCTGCTTGTGTCGGCGATGCACATCCTCACCAGGACTGCTTGCACTGATTTAACTGCCAGTGTGGGGCATTGTGGGATGGCTTCTGAAAGGCAGCAACAGTTGATGTAAGTAATACAGTGTCTATGCTGACACTGCGTCAACCTAACTACATCGACCTAAGCGCTACGCCTCTCGCGGAGGTTAGGGTTACCATATTTTGTGCCTCCAAATGGAGGACACTCCCCGGGCCCCGCCCCAACTCCGCCCCCTCCCAAAGTCTCCGCCCCCTCCCCTGCTTCCCGCGAACATTTAATTCGCGGGAAGCCTGAAGCAGGTAAGGGGGGCGGGGGGCGGAGGAGGCGCGGCCCAGGCTGGTCCCCCCGCGGCTCCAGCCTGGGTCGGCTCGGGCCCTGGGGTGCCGGCCCCGACCGACCACCCCCCGGCTCCCAGCCCCACGGGCCCGGCGCACCCCCCCGGCTCCCCGACCCCGGCGCACCCCCCGGCTCCCCGGCGCACCCCCCGGGCTCCCCGACCCGGGCTCCCCGACCCCGGCGCACCCCCCGGGCTCCCCGACCCCGG
>NC_048306.1:93616024-93616134 GCF_013100865.1 Trachemys scripta elegans
GATTTTCCCGGACATGTCCGGCTTTTGGGGGCTCAAATCCCCGTCCGAGGGGAAATCCCCAAAAGCCGGGCATGTCCGGGAAAATCCGGACGTATGGTAACCCTAGCGTT
>NC_048306.1:93616218-93772205 GCF_013100865.1 Trachemys scripta elegans
ACGGACAAAGAGGCCCCCCCCGAGCCTCCCGATTTTCCCGGACATGCCCGGCTTTTGGGGATTTCCCCTCGGACGGGGATTTGAGCCCCCAAAAGCCGGACATGTCCGGGAAAATCCGGACGTATGGTAACCCTAGCGGAGGTGGAGTTATTAAGTCGGCATAGCGGGTGAGTTACATTGGTGGGAACTACATTTTAGTGTAGACGCTTACAGAGTTAGGTCGACATAAGCTGCCTTTTGTTGATCTAACTCTGTGGTGTAGAGCAGGCCTTAAAGTAATTATATTCTGCCCATCTAAATTCCACCTCCTTCCCAGCACTTCAGCTGGGTACAGTATTTTTCACTACCTGTCATAAACCGTTGTGTCGTTATTGTGTGCTGTTAAACAACTATTGAATTCCACCTAGAGCTTCTGACTCCATTTTAGTGTAGGCTAAATGATCCCTATTATATAGTCTGTATATCCATTTGCACAGCACTTTAGGATCTGTTGGGATCAGGGCCGGCTCCAGGAACCAGCGCAGCAAGCAGATGCCTGGGACGGCCAATGAAGACGGGGGTGGCACGTCCGGCTGTTCGGCGGCAATTCGGCAGCGGGGCCGCCACTCCCTCTCGGAGCGAAGGACCTGCCGCCGTAGAATTAAGCGGCGGTAGAGTTGCCGCCGATCGCGGCTTTTTTTTTTTTTTTTTTTTTTTTTGCTGCTTGGGGCGGCAAAAACGCTAGAGCCGGCCCTGGTTGGGATAAAGTGTATATAAATGTAAGTTACTGTTACATTATCTGCTGCAGATAGTTATATAATTCCAGGTACAAACATGAAGAAGATAATCAAATTTATTTAATGCTTTCTTTATGGGCACTGTACATTCAATATGTTTTTACATGTGTTTCTATTGCAGTATGTAAGTGAAAAATGTGTTTCAGACTTTAAAATGTCATCATGATCCTAAACAAATCTAAAACCCCACCAAGGCAGGAGTTGCAGTTCTATAAAGATCCCAGCTCTTTAGCTAAGTAATACAATACAAATACTTTGTATTTCTGAGACATTTTATCTCAGCATCTCAAAAAATTTTATACATATTATGAATTTAGCCTTGCATTACTGTTGTGAGGTGGGTAATAATCAACATCTCCATTTACAGAGAAATATACTAAGCCACCAAGAGAACTTAAATGATGTGCTCTAGGTCATACAGTCAGACAGAGCTTTGAACTTCTGGTATCCTCTCTGTGTCTGAAGTACAAGGCCATTCTTTTTTCCTAAAAGTAATTACATAACCCAGCAACATCACTTACAGGGGTGGAAGGTGGCTAATAGAGAAGAATTGTCCAGTGCCTACAGCACTAGCTTAGGACTTGGGAGATCTGTGTTCAAGTCTCTGCTCTGCTACAGACTTCCTGTGTGACCTTGGGCAAGTCATCTAGCTTCTTTGCACCTCAGTTCCCCATCTTTAAAATGGGGATAATAGCACTGACTATGTCACAGGGCTGTTGAGGATAAATACATTAAAGATTGTGAGGCACTCGGATGCTACCATGATGGGGGTGCCATATAAGCACGGGGTTTGTTTCATTCATGGACACATAGGTGCACCTTGCACTTTCTCCAGCGGTTAATGTAAGGAGGTTGCTTTTGCATTTCTGTCTCTTTCCTGCCTACAAGAACAACACTGTGGGTGAGCACACAAACACTGTCAAGCCAAACCAAAGCTGGTTCTGTAGGTCCCATTTAATGCTGAGAAGCCTTAATTGGGCTTGATTCTGCAAGATCTTGAGCACTCTGGCTCCAACCCAGCAAAGCACTTAAGCCATGAATAGTCCCGCTGAATTCAGTGGGGCTACTCACACTGGTGCTTAACTTTAAGCGCATGCTTAAGTGCTTTGCTGGCTCAGGGCCAGAGTACTCAGCACAATATAGAATAAATCTATATAGAATGGGAATCTAATGACCCTTTAAATGCCAAAAAGAGCTGGACACCATACAATGTAGCTGGAAACTAACGTGGAATTATTAGAGATTTGTATAACACAGAACAGAAAGATGGTCACTTCCCCAAAAAGCTTACAATCTGAGCTTGTGTGAAAGAGGTGATCAAAGATGTCCTTCACATACAGCAAGGTTCAGAGCACAACACAGATTGAGGAGGTTAGCTGGGAGCACTATTCAAACATTCTCTAATTCACTCCAGGTTAATACAGCATGGCAAGGTAGAAAAGCGATGGTTAGGGTTTAATTAAATACTTTGTTCTTGATCCTTTGGGTAATACTTATTCCTTCTAGTTTGGTCAGTGAGGTTTGCATTGGTGTAAATGACGGCAGACTTTGGCCCCAAAGCTCAGATTACTTACAGTAATCTATCTACCTATCCATATGACTCCCGTCACTGTTACCTGAGTATCCCACCATCCTCTTAGCCACATTCTTCTGTCAATCTGAATAATTGATCTCTCTCTTTCTGCTATGTTAGCAGTCTTCGATTCATCCCTCTATTTGCCTTGCTCACATCCAGGATCTTGCTATATCCTGTCAATACTTCCCTTAAGATATTTCAAAATTAGTCTTTTCCTCTCCTGGTGAAAACATTTGGACCTTTCTTGTCATGGCACCTGCAGCCTCATTCTCTCTGATCTACTTGCATCTGCTTACTTCCCCATTAAGTCTATCCAAAACACCATCATTCTGGTAATTCTCTTCTCCCTCTGGCTGCATTTCTTTCCTTTCTGAGCTCTCATGGCTAAATTGCTCTTTCCTTTTTGTAAATATTTGAGGCTTATCATCGTCAGTCCATGCTCAATCCATGCCAGCACCATTTATCATACTTCAGCACGCTGCTAAAATTTTCTTCTTTCCCTTGACCTTGCCTCAGTGTGCAGCTGCAGTCCAGCAAACAAGATGTTGGGCTGCATAAGGAATGGGAGGGAGACTAATAAGGAAAATATTATAATGCTCTTCTATAAAACAATGTTGTAGCCTCACCTAGAATACTGTGTGGTATTGGTCAGCCCATCGCAAAAAAAAGGGTACTTCAAAATTAGATGGGATTCAGAAAAGGGTGGGAAAATGATTAAGGGTCTGGAAAAAAATTCCCATATAAAAAGATTGGATTGTTTACTTTAGAAAGGAGATGAATAAGGGGTATGATAAAAGCCTGTAAAATAACAAATGGTCTGCAGTATGTACACTAGGAGTTTCTTGCTTCTGCTCTCCCTGTCTCATAACACAAGAACAAGGGGACATGCAATGAAATTAAAAGATGGCAAATTCAAAACCAATAAAAAGAAATACTTTCACGCAACAGATAATTAGACTGTGGAACTCATTGCCCTAGGATGTAACTGAGTCCACAAATGAATAGGATGAGACATTTTATATGGATAACAAGAATATCAGGGTTATAATAACTTATGCTAAGAAAAGCTTTGAAAGAGATATTAAAAGTCATGTTTCAGGGCTTAAGCCAATCTCTAATATTAAGGCATTACACAGAAGCCCAATGTGGGGAGGTAAATCATTCCCAATACAAAGTGTCTTGCACCTTCCTTGGAAGCTTCTGGTGCTGGCAATTGTCTGAGACATGATACCAGACTAGATGGAACACAGATCTGATGCAGTATGGCAATCCCTATGTTCCCATGGATGCAAAACCAAGTATTTCTATAGTCTTTCCTTGCACCTGTTTGGGGAAGCAAAAAGTAAAGGGACCCAGAATGTGGCCCATATTGGTACCACACTAAAATTTCCATTGTAGGTAGATTTCTAATTCTTATTATTTTTATAGCGTGTGCTAGTGTGGTGGGCAATGTACAGTACAAATGGACATACATGGTCTCTACCTCAAAGAGATTCTAGTTTAATCTTAGACATGGCATGATAAGAGGAGGTAACAAACAATAGGGAGAGGATGGACTGGGAGAGACTGAGGGTTACAACGAGATTGCATAGTTACTCAGTTTAGGTTTGAGCACATCTCTGTGATTCAGTTACAAATGGGGTATGTGTTTATTCTAATAATGATTGTGGTTGATTCACTTTTTATGGGCAGCATGAAGAAGTGAGTCTTAAGAAAGGATTTGACTGAAGAGTTTAAGTCTGGTGGTAGTTGATCCTTTCAATGCGTAGGAAGCAGCATAGGAAAAAAGGATGGAGATCTCTGGGAAAATCAGAGAAACGCTGCATCCAATAATTCCCCATAGACTCGGTAATGTTCATTTTCCTAGGTAAGTGGCTATAGTGAAAGACCACAAAAGGACATAAATCTAGTCCTATGTACTTCTGTAGGTAAGTGGCAAGATACAGTTAAAAATGGTGCTATTTCTTGCAAGCAATGCATGCTACGTTTTGTAAAAATATTATTTGCTCCTACTAAAATCTTGTAATAGAATTCACTAAATTAAGGGGGGGAAGTTGATGCTTAAGGTGTTCCACAGGGATTGTCATTGTATATCTTTTTGCTTTATTCAATGACCTTAGAGTACAATAGGAGTTTGATTGACTTTCTCAGGGAATTAAATCTGAATGCACACACAGCCTGATCATGAAACCTAAAAAAAACAGATAGAGCCAGTAATCTTCAGTAATTGTTTACTTGCCCAATTCAGTGAGGACTGTAAGGATTTACTATTTTACAAAACTACAACAAAATAATAATTGCTTTTTTATCTAAACTCTGAAAGAAACATTTGAAGACTCCTACCACGTCAGCAGGAAGGAGCCGGTAATCAGCACACTTGTCCTTGAGTGGTAAGAAATGGATGCTGTGAAACCTACAGGTGATATATTTCAATCCTTGTATACTGATCATATCTCCTGTACCAAACAAAATCCTGATTCTCAAATATTTGTCTTTCAAACTACAACAACCTATGGGCCCCAATTCAGCAGAGCACCTAAGCATGTACTTGCCATTAAGCAGGTGACTAGCCCCACTGAAGTCAAGGGAGTTACTTGCATGCTGAAAATTAAGCATGTGTTTAAGTGCTTTGCTGAATCAGGGCCTAAATGAAGAGATGGTATTAATCTGAATGTTGGCGGAAGGGGTGGTGGGTAATATTCAAATATGGCTCCAGATCAGAATTAGGCAAATCAGTTCTCTATTTATAAAGAGCCTAACCAAATACCCAAGATCCATACACCTGCAAATCGTGAAGCTTTCAGTCTGGATTTGAATGTGCAGGTTGCGCCCAACTCTGCTTAAATATGAAAATAATCCAAATGTGTAATGCTTTATAGAACAACCCATTCAGTCGTTTTCACTCTTCTCCGGCTCAAAGCAATGTGCAATTGTTGACATGTTTGTGCACATTATCCATCTGGTAGGCTACAAGAATGACTCAGTCTTTGTTTAAAAAGTCTGAAAAGCCTCCATAAAGGACAGGATGGATCAAGATTTTGGCAATGGGATGCAGAATCTTTCACATCCATGTTGGTCTCTTTGAGTGCAGCCCAAATTGCTAGTGAAGAAAGATATCAAAGGCTCGGCTATTCATTAGCCAGTGTAAAATGAGTGATGCGTCTCTACGAGGAGTGATTTTTCTTGTGAAAAGAAAAGAAGTTAAACTTCAACGGGGTGTTCTGCATCTTAGCCACATAACAGATTTCATTTTCAGGCACTTTATTCATGTGTCAAGAAACAGTACTCATATTGGCACCCATGTGGTCTCAGGAGACACTCCAAGCATTGAATGGATATGAAGAATAGGTTCTGCTCTCAGCCCCACAGGTTTTGGTTCCTCCAAGCGAGGTGTGATGACTTGGGGACTCCAACTGTATAACATGAATTTGATGTAAGAGTATAACCTCTCTGTGTGTATTTTTATCAAGCTATGAACTCCATTTTGATTTTGAAGCACTTTGCCTTTTCAGTTGTCCTTTTGCCTCCATGTTGGACTGAAATTCCAAGAGGCAGTGATACAGAGCTAACAACAGAGGGTCTGGATCATATTCAATACAAGCATCCTAGACAATAGGCTGGCTACCACCCAGGAGAACTAGTTCTGTCATGGGAGAGGTCACCTGGCAACAAAGTCACCTGATAGAGGTCTGTGATCTCCTGAGGTGGCTGATCAGGGAGTTATCCAACAAAGGAGACTGGAAAGCTATATTCGGGGGTCTTTGGCCATTTTCACTAGCTGAAGATGAAGGAAGCCGCTGCAGGAGCCTATGGAGTGGGGAAAACCCTGCCTACCTGAACACAGATGGTCCCCCCCAAGGACTCCCAAGGGATAGATGAGCTAGAGTGAGGGGCATTGCATTCCGGATATTTGTTGTTTTCTAAATGATCTGTACTGTCTGTGGATTATCTCATAAATAAAGATCAGTGGTGTTCTAGAATCCTGTGCAAAGTACGAGTGTGTGTTAAGTGCTACACCTATCACAGGCCCCTAAAGAGTTAACCTGTGAACCCAGGGTGCCCACGCGGCTGGCGTTCTGGGTGTATTTAAGCTACAGAGGAGACTGAGGGGTCAGCACCGGTCCCAGGGGCTAGGCAATTGGAATTGGGTACTACAGCTCTCAGAAAGGTGTGCTAGAGGGGTCTGCACCCCAAGAACATATCTACAGAGTCCAAGTCAGAGGTCGTGCCTGGACTTTGTTCAGACTCTGGAGCTTAAAAGCACAAGGGATTCAGTGGTTGGATCCTTCCAGCAGTCTGAGTGGCCAAGAGGGGAAGCTCTGTATGTGACACCAGGGATGAGGCACATAAGTCTGGCAGCATGGAAGGAACTTGCACTGCTGCTCCCATGCTTTTCCATTAGCAGAGGGCTGTCAGTCTGTCACCTTGCATAGGCATGACATTGGTTTAAAAAAGAATACAAATCTACGGGAGAAATTCATGCGCATGCAAAGGGTCCACACACTTCTTAAATCTCATAGAAGCCCTTTTTAGAGTGGTGCGCCGGTCTAATGAAGCTCCTCTACACAGAGGTGAATTTCACCTTAAAAGAACAGAAAAGGTTAGTAAGACATTGGTGTTCAGCATCTCAGCCTTGTGCCTGATTTGCTCTTCATGCACTTTATCTATTCATATTTCACTGAGCAGGTATAATGGCAGATCAGCACCAAAACTTACAAATAACTGTGTAGCAAAAAATAACCTCGGCACCACCCCACTTGTGTGCCAGTAATGGAATGTGCTAAGATGCACAGGGAAATCGGGCGAAGAAGTGGATTGAGAACTCTCGCAATAGCTAATGAGATTTTAATGTAGTCTATGACCTCGTTGGTCAGTAGTGGAACTGGATGCTCTATCAACATTCCCAGGCGCTATTCTGTAATGTAACATTCATGAAGGTTTCATAAAGATCAGAAAAACCCACGTCATTTTGACGATAAATTGCAAGCTCCTCTGGGCAGGGACCTGCCATATTTGCTGGTCTGTAAAGAACCATGAAAACCCCGGCACTAGATAAATAATAAATGATAACAATAATAGATGAGAAGCCATGATGCAAAAAGAGAGCAAGAGGGAGAATGCACTGAGCAATTAAACTGAGAGGGCAAAGCTACTTAACAAAAGCTTTAATTAATAATTCATAATGTGGCTTTACAGTTAGAACTCCTAAAGGAAAGGAATTGTTGAAAATTTTACAAAAATAAATTGAGACATACAGTGCAAACACATAGGCTTCTGCAAGACCTAAAGGCTCTTAGGAAAAAAAGAGGGAGCAAAATGTAAACACCAACAAATGAAAAAGCCATCTGGAAACTGGGGTAAAATTAGGCATGCCTCATCTTCCTGTATGATCTATGGGCAAAAGGAATGATTTTTAGGGGGATGGAAGTGGTGCATTCGGCCTTGTGCTGCTTCTCTGGAGTGAATGTGACCCTGCTGGAAAAGTTCCCTATCTTTGACCAAAGATATTGCAGAAATTTCTGTACAAGGGAGGGGTAAAAACTGATGAAAATTTTGCCAAAAAATAAAATGGGAAAACATTTTGTAATAGATGTAAAGCTGGTCAAGAAATGTTAAGTTTTCATTTCTTTTCAATGAGAGTCTTCATCAGTATTTTACGTATTGAAGACAAAAAATATGGAATGGTGGGAAATTTGAATGAAATGTTTGTTACTTGTTTCTTGCCCTGTGTTGAAATTGTTTGATTTTTCAAAATTTCAGTGAAATTCCCATGAATTTTATTTTCCCTGTCTTTTAACCAACTCTCATTTATAATTGCATTTCATGATATTTCATAACCCAGGAGACGAGATTTGTATGAAATTATCAATGGGTCAGTCTTGCATCAAGCCAGGGAAATTTCAAATGCATGTCTTCTAAGTGAAATTTTGAATTTTTATCTTGAAAACAGAACCATTTTGCCTACCTCTTCTCTCCCCTACACAAAGAAATCACAAAGGCTTTTCATGAAATTGGACAATTTTGTGACTTTAAGATGAAATGCAAAACCATCTCATTTTGAGGTTTTCAGTTATTGCTGTAAATATTTCTCATAGCTGATGGACCTGATTCTGCTGACACTTAACAAGGGTAGTATTACTAGTGTGAGTAGCCCCATTAAAACTCATGTTCTACTCATGGTGGTAAACATTAAGTAGTAAGTACTTGCACTATCAGACCCTAATGTTGTACTGAGCAGATCAGTGCAGCTGAATAATTTTTCATTATACTAAGGGTTAGATTGTGCCTTTAGGCATAGCTCTGAGCACCAACCCAGGAATAGCTGCAGGAGGCACTGGGATTTCTAGATAACCCTCTGAGAGCCTTTGGTGAGTCACTCTAATCTCTTTGCTGTTTATTGCTCTTCTTTTTAGAAAAATATTGTACTGTCTGTTCTAGTCTGAATGACTATCTGCTCTGTTGATAAAATCTAATCTAGCTTACTGATTTCTAGTGATCTCCACATGTACGCTTTCATTCATCAGATACTCTACTGAGAAGCAACTTATAGCAGTGTATGTTTTATATTCTGCCACATCCACCTGGCACGTCTTATCTTTATCTTCAAAGCATGGTGACATAGTTCACTCTATGCATAGAGGGATGTCATCTCTGGAAGGATTATACTTGAAATCGTAGAGACAAAGGGGAAAGAAGGGAAGGAAAGAGAATGATTGGCACTGAAAGTCATTACATTTTTGTGACAAGGCTTTGGCATGTTGTTTGTAGGCAAATGTACCTTATTAAATTTCATAAGCCACCTGGATTTCCCAAGACTCTTTGATGCTCTTTGGTGCAGAGACTTCATAGCATCTGAAGTTATTGAAAGGATGTAAGACAGTAGATAGACTTGCTGGGTTTTTCTGTAGATGTTCTATATGCAACTTTAAAGTTATGGCACTCATATAATGGTGCACAAACGTACTGTACCCCCTTTGACTTTTTCTTATGTACTACCTCCCACCCAGACTTGATTCTGCTAATAAGGAGTTGCTTTGTACATCCAGAGTGTGGCCTTACTCTAAACAATTGATAATTACAAGAATCCAGAAATAATTTGTGGCATCAATAAAAGTGTCTCAACAACTAGTCTGCAGTTGCTGGAGCCAAGAAAGACCTCCAACAAGGAGCAACATGAGAGAGCAAAACTGAGTGAGTGAGCAGGGAGTAAGAAAATAGAAAGGAGGAAGGAACGGATCATAGATTGGGGAGGATGAGCGTTGAGCATGAGGTCTGTGATACCACATTCCTTGAGGAAAGCAGGCTTTTCATCACACAGCTTCCTGCATTCCAGAGCAAGACGCTTTTTATTATTTTTCTGTCACTGCTTGTAAATGCTCTGTCCTAGTTCTCGTTGAGGGGATCTCAACTCTCACTGAAGTTGAGGGCACGCAGTAGCCTCCCAGGAAGCACTCAGCTCCTTGCAGGAGTGGCCCTTTAATACAGGTTTTGATGGCTCTAGCTGTCTGAGAGCTGGGTTGTTCAGCTGCTTTCTTAAACACTGTTCTTGAATAATTTTGTGTTACCTTTAGAGATGGGCCTTGTCACAGAGTGAGCTGGGCCTTTAAGGGATTCATATCCCGTTCTTACCCTCCCCTGATTCTCCTCAGTTCTGTTGATTGTGCGACTGAGGGAGCAAGTGAGTGGGAGCTAAGCCTGTTGGGAAATATGAAGCAGCCTGTTCTGAGTACTGGGGAGTTGGCAGGAAGGTTTTCCAGGAACAAGGAAAGGAGGGCAGAGAGGAGACCTAGCGATGGGCTACAGAAGAACCCGAGAGGGGGAGATATTTATGGCTGAGGAGCCAGAGAAGACCTGACCAACAATAGGCACTATAAGAGGTGACCTTGGGGAGCAAGTGGACTGAGGCTTAGAGCAGACTGCTGCCTGTAACTTAGAGTCACAGGGCTGGTGCCTGTAATGGTAATATGGAGACCCTCCCTCTAAAGGGCGAAGGGCTATTGAGCCTGCGGGTGAACTGATGAACAAGGGGACTGCCTTGTTTATGTTTTGTTTCTGATTTTGCCCAGGAAGAGGAGGATTCTTGCTTGGCTTACGGGGCCAAGTCACCCAACTTGCTAAAGTCTCAAATTGGCTGATGTGACAAACTCGGAGCTGACAGTTAAGAGAGAGTGGGGGAAGGCAGATATATCAGCCCTAGAATGATAAAGGCCCTTTACCCAAAGAACTGAAAAGAGTTTACCTCAGGTTAACTAGGGACACCTGAGTCCAATTAAGGGCAGCTGGTATCCTTTATAAACCCCTCTTCTGGTCAGAGAGAAAAAAGAGGGATGAGAAATAAGCTGCAGGAGGGAGAAAAGGCTTCTCCCGGGTGGAAGGCTGCTCTCTTCTGTGTAAGGGAAACAACCCAGTTAACGGCTGTTTGTGGAGGGACTGGCAATCAGAACCCAGTGTAACAAGGCAAAACCCTGGAGAGGGGGCAGGGAGAGGTATTTATTTTTGTGTTATGAGTTTGGGTTTTGTGTGGCTTAAGAGAACTACTTGGGCCTACTCTGCGGCCCAGTGAAAAATAAACCAGAGTGCAGAATTAAAACCCTTTGGAGTAGGACTGATTTCCTCACCACCAGAGGGAGAAACGCTGAAGCTGAGGGAGCAAAGGAGGGTGCCTTGCCATGCATACCATTGGTCAAGAGACTGCTGACCTCTGATGGGAAACTGAGCTACAGAGAAAAGGGAAATTGAGGCACAGAAGAACTGACACTGTACTGGGTAAGTGACCCTATTATGGGCCTAATCAAAGGTCCAGATATGAATACATGGAGAGCTTTGAGGCCATTCTGTTCCTGTATTGCTCTGGTACCATCCTCATTGCTGGTGTATGTTTGGTGCTAAAGCTCTAGTTAAAATCAAAGCCAGTTGGTTTTGTCTGTTTGGGTTTGTGTGCATTCAGCTAATGGGCCTTCATTATTATTTTCCCCATTTTCCTTCAGGGTTTTCTTTGTGATACAGGGTGTTAGGGACCCTACGTTTTAGGAATTTGGGGCCTATAGGGATCCTGTGCTTGTTCCCCAAACAGTATAAAGATGTGGTCGTGGTTTCTGAAAGCAAACTTATGAGAGGGGTTTGTGCATGTAAAGTTGAAGGGAGTTCAATATGTAAGTCAAGAGAAATGTAGTTGTTGATGAGAACAAAACTTCTATGTACAATCATGAGAAGAGACTTTTAGAAGGGTAAATGTCAATAATGGAAAGATCTTGCCTCTACCATGTGCTAAATACAAGGATAAAACAGAGTACCAATAATACTACTCAAAAGTAGTATCCGATCGGAGAAGTCGGAGCATACCTCTGCATGGAAAAATAATTGTCACTATTTTAACTTCAAGTTGTAAGAATAATAAAGGCCATATGGCATCATGAACAATGGGAGATAAAAGGAGAATTCAACCATGAAAGCCAGAAAAGAGAAGTGAAGATGAACCAGAGCCAAATGCAAGATCGTGTAACAGACACATAAGAGCACAGCTGACTTGTGAGAACAATTAAGAATAGCTGATAAAATAGCTCAAAACTAAACAAAATCAGAAAAGAATGAGACTAATCATGGATCTTAGCAGTAGATGCCCTAGCAGCCCCCCAAGTCCACTGCTCCATGCAGTGTGCAAGGTGGGACATTTTCAAGAGTTTCAAGATGATTTAGAAGCCTAAATCTCAAATCTGTTTGGTAAATGTGACTTGGGCATTCTTGAAAATGTTACCCCAATAAACTTTTTCTTGATTTTTTTTTTTAAGAGACAAAAAAACATTAAATGTCATGAGTAAGATACTTAAATGCCTACAGCCATCATTGTTTTCAACACTGGGCCAAAGGAATGCAGATTTATACATAAGAATTGACATCCTGTATTAGACCAGACCTCTATCTACTCCTGAATCTGACAAGTCAGTACCAGATGCTTCAGGGAGGTGCAAGAAACCCTGTAGTGGATAACTATGGAATAACCTGCCCGTAAGGAAACTTGTTCCTAATCCCCTCAATTAGGGATGATCTTATGTCTGAAGCATGAGGATTTATAGACACAAAGATGTGAAGGCCAGAAGGCACCATTATGATAATCAAGTCTGGCCTCCTGCACAACAGAAGTCATAGAATTTCATTAATTCCTGTATTTTCAAGCCCATAACTTCTTGTTGAGATAGAGGATAATCTCTGTTTCAAGGGGGAGAATCCACTAAACCCTATTTTATAGCCCGTTATCTACTACTTTATACTTGTTCATTTGTTACTAAAAATATTCTGTATGAAAGATACTATATCACAAGCACATGTAACACATCTTATTTGTTAAGCCGTGACAATGTGAGACTGTTGTGCATAGCAAAAAAATTACTATAAGCCCCACTTGCAAATATCATGAATACTATTAACAATAGCCATGGAAAATCTGATCCGAAGCATAATGGATTTTGGCAGTTTGAGGCCACCACCTACTGGCTGTGTGGAAGGTGTTTGGCTTTGTGGGAGTGAGAGAGAGCTTAGTAAAAATTGTTGGCAGGTAGACCATGAAAGCACCAATTATATTGATTTTTGTAGTACAAACTGGTGCGCAAGACAGTGGTTCACCATTAGGTTCTATGCTGCGTGCTATCTCTGGGTGCACAGAGGTTTGGGATCAGTATGGAAATCCTGGTCCAGGAGCAAAAGACTCCACATGACTTGCTCTAATACAGGGGTCGGCAAACTTTTGGGCCCGAGGGCCACATCAGGGTTGCGCAACTGTATGGAGGGCTGGGTAGGGAAAGCTGTGCCCCCCAAACAGCCTGGCGTCTGCCCCCATCCGCCCCCTTCTACTTCCCGCTCCCTGACTGCCCCCCTCAAACCTCCAACCCATCCAACCCCCCCACTCCCTGTCCCCTGACTGCCCTCCTGACTCCTATCCACATCCCCGCCCCCAACAGGCTCCCTGGGACTTCCACTCCCAACCCTCCCTGTTCCCCATCCCCTGACCACCCCCCCCGAACCTCCGCCCCATCCAACCGCCCCCTCCTCCCTGACTGCTCCCTTAACCCCGCTGTTGCCCGCCCCCTTACCAGCAGCAGAAGCTCGCAGCCGCAACACCCGGCCAGAGCCAGCTGCGTCCACGCTGCCCAGCGGGAGCGGAGGGCCAGAGTGCGGCCCGCGTGGCTGTGGGGGAGGGGCCGGGGACTAGGCTCCCCGGCCGGGAGTTCAGGAGCTGGGCAGGACGGTCCCGCAGACTGGATGTGGCCCACGAGCCGTAGTTTGCCCACATCTACCCAAATATCATCCCAATTTGGCTTGCAGGTGGTGCTGGTAACAAAGGCCAAGCAAAGTAGGTGCAGGACAGAAAGTGAAGCAGTATATGGGGATCTGGATCAGGTCTAGGGGTAATTGGGAAATTCGGCTCATACCGTTTTATTACCTCTAACTTATAGATGAGACTCTTCAATATCAGCTAGACTCAGCCACTGTAGTGCAAAGGCCTTGTCAGCATTGCTAATGATAAAATACTGAATAAAACTTTCAAGCCCATGGTATTTGAAACACATGACTGACTCTTAACCAATTGTCTCTCCTTATTTTAACTGAACCTGCCATGAACTGCTGTCAACAATAATGTTACAGGCAAGACAGGAACTGCTGTCTTCTCCTAAACGCTCCCATTCCTAACAGGTTATATAAATAATGTTGAATCACATTTTTCTGGGGTGCTTTCGACTTCATGGTAGATACGCAAGTCATTGTTAATTACCTTTCTCTTCTGAATTAATGATATACCTACAACCCTTTCCACATAGTGTCACTGACTTCTCATGTGAGTGAATACACACAAGACTAAGAACTTCCAGGATCTAACCCATAAAGTGGGTGGGACTATGAGTTGAAAGACTTGGGCGTGGGGAGGGTCAGGAAGACTTTCAAAATAGTTTAGCACTCAACCGCTCCTATTCTTGGGGACAGAAATGTAACCTTGCCCTTATGGCAATCCCAAGTCGCTTGAGTTTCTATATAACCCTGGGCAAGTCACTTAACGTGTCTGATCCCTAGTTTCCTTTTCGATCAAATGGGGATAATACTTGACATACCTACGTAATAGGGTGTTCTGAGGCTTAATAACTTAGACTTCATTTCAATGGGACTATTAATGCTTAAAATTAGGCACATGCTGAAATACCTTTCTGAATGTGGGCCATGATGATCACTGAGATCCTCAGAAGACCTGCAGTATGTATAATGCTAAGGTTTATGATTCTAATTCCTCCACACTATTTCTGGTTAGCATTACCATATTGCTGAGGTGAGCAAGAATTGTCCACAGATGCAAAGTGAAACGAGGGTTACTAAACCAGTAAGTCACCATATGTTAAATACACTTTTTAAATATTTTTTATATGCAAAAACCTTACAGAAGGTGACTCTATACTATATAGCACGTAGATCTCCTTAATGTGTGCAAATTACTTGCATGTGCTAAATGTTATTTTTAAAGACAGTCTTACAAAAAAAATGTAAAACAAAATGAAAGATAATTACCTTAAAACTATCCTGTTTCAGGCTCATTTACAGGAAAAAGACATTAAAGTAAATGGAGGCACAAAAGAGCCTGAAGCATCAGCAAAACTTTTCATGATAACAACCAAATGTTCCAACTGTTTGAGTTATAAACTCAAATTCTGAAGCAAATCAATGAGCATTGACAAAAATCTCTCCTAACAAGGTTGGAATGTCTATTACTGAGCTCTGTTATCTTCCTAAGGGTCCAATCCTGCACACACTGAAGTCACTGAGAGATTTGCTAGTGACTTCACTAGGAACAAGATCAAACCTCAAGAGTGTAATTTGGAAATGTATTAGCTTCTCAAGTGTCTCATACAAGTTCAAATGAGCTGCACCAGGTTATGGAATAAAAAATCTGTACTTGCTATTGTCTCCTGCTATCTATGAGACACTATAGAAATACAGGAACATTTCTCTCTCCCTTCATAAAAACCACATATGGTTTCCAAGAAATACAAATGTGAAGAGATAATGCATTTCGAGTAGCCAAGGGAACTAGGTTAGGCAATCAGTTAAGCTCTCTGTTGGTGCCTGCTAGTTGTTATTTTTAGCAGGTAGATTGGCCACTGCTGAGCTAACACATCTTCAGCTCTGCACCACAGTTTACCTTTTTTTTTTTTTTTTTAATGTAATATCTCCATGTATACAGCTCAAGTTCTCTCTTTTTCCTATTATAAACCCTGACTTTTATGGCATTGGATATATTGACCATCTGAAATATTTTTTCAAAGAGCCTGATCTCCCATCCTTTTCTCATCTGCATTAGGCACTTCCTCCTTGTCTCTGTCTGCAGTGCCCTCCACAATGTAGCTCCCACTTACCTGTCTGCTGGCTTCTGTTTCAATCATCTCACCCTCTTTGCTTTGTCCAAGCTAGATAGCCAACCACCTCCTTCTGCTTTCATCTCTGTATCTGCTTTCATACTGACCCTGGCTGGAACCCCCCTGCTGACCCTATCATGCTTCCAAGCCCCTTTTCCTTCATGTCCCTGCATAAAGACGCTTCTGCCATGAGGCCTGTAAAACCTAATTTTCCTCTTCAAGAAACTGTATCTTGAATAAAGTCTGTGTAACCTTCATGACATAGGGCCTGATTCAGTGGCATACACCTGGTGTAGGCATTCGGTGATTTTCCCCAATCAGCTGGAATCTGTGTTCACAATGCTTCCATGTGCTGTGCAAACATCCTGTGAGGTCTAAGAGCGAAGGGGCCTGATTTTCCACTGCCTGGCACCTTTAAGTAGTCTGAGATGTATTAGCAGGAGTGTTGTAAGCAAGACACGAGAAGTCATTCTTCCACTCTACTGCGCACTGATTAGGCCTCAACTGGAGTATTGTGTCCAGTTCTGGGTGCCACATTTCAGGAAAGATGTGGACAAATTGGAGAGAGTCCAGAGAAGAGCGACAAAAATGATTAAAGGTCTAGAAAACCTGACCTATGAGGGAAGGTTGAAAAAATTGGGTTTGTTTAGGTTGGAAAAGAGAAGACTGAGAGGGGACATAACAATTTTCAAGTATGTAAAAGGAGGAGGGAGAAAAATTGTTTTTCTTTATCTCTGAGGATAGGACAGAAGCAATGGGCTTAAATTGCAGCAAGGGAGGTTTAAGTTGGACATTAGGAAAAACTTCCTAACTGTCAGGGTGGTTAAGCACTGGAATAAATTGCCTAAGGAGGTTGTGGAATCTCCATCATTGGAGATTTTTAAGAGCAGGTTAGACAAACACCTGTCAGGAATGGTCTAGGTAATACTTAGTCCTGCCGTGAGTGCAGGTGACTAGATTAGATGATCTCTTGAGGTCCCTTCCAGTCCTATGATTCTATGATTCACCCCTGAGGAAAGTGTCTAAAACGCAACCAAATCAGCATGATGGCATTTTATATCCACTCTACGCAGATGTAAATGAATGTGCAAGGCAGTGAAAAATCCGGCCCTTGGAGTGAAGATCTTGATGATGCTGTACATTACACAAATATATAAACTGATTTTGTAAAGTTATATATGAAAAGAAGTGGCTCCTCAGGAGACTGCTAATGGGAAACAAAGCTTTTCACCATCTACGATTCAGTTTTGGCACAAGTTAGTAGAGGCCAAGATTCGTTACATGACGTTAATGAGAAATATCTTAGTCCAGTTGTTTGGAGCGTTCACATCTTCTCTTGGGACCCAATTCAACAACGCGCTTAAGCACATGCCTAATTTTTAAGCACATTGAAGTTGGCACAAAAGAATGCAGATACATGGAGCTCAAGCTGGCAAGGTTCTGTTCCCAGTCTAGCAAGCAGGTGCTTAACTTGGACTTGAGTGGGACTATTCACATGCTTAAAATTAAGCATCTGTGTAAGCACATTGCTCAGTTGAGGCCTTGGTGAGAAATGAGCCGTTTGAACTTCTGCCCATGCGGTCAGAATGCTCCAATGGTGAAAATGTGCTGGTTAGGAGATGTGTTGACTGTTCTGTAACCAAACGTGCATTATGCATTTTTTTCTTTCCTTCAGCATTAATTTTAGAAATACTAAAGTTTTTTAGAAGATTAATATTTTAAAACACAAACTTCATTGAAGAAAATGTCCCTTGTATACACAGAAGCATCGTCTAGCTCTCTCCCTATGTGAGTTGCTACAGTTCTTAGTGTTGGTCAATCTTCATATTTCACGTTCAAAATAAACTTAACATGCAATTAACTCATGATAAATAACTTTTTAAACATTGAAGAAATAATTTAAAAAACCTGAAGGGGAAAAACTGCATCAATGATTAAAAATCTCTCTTTTCTGAATGGTTTCAGAGTAGCAGCCGTGTTAGTCTGTATCCGCAAAAAGAAGAACAGGAGTACTTGTGGCACCTTAGAGACTAACAAATTTATTAGAGCATAAGCTTTCGTGGACTACAGCCCACTTCTTCGGATGCATATGCATATGCTCTAATAAATTTGTTAGTCTCTAAGGTGCCACAAGTACTCCTGTTCTTCTTTTCTGAATGAAACATGAATATCATAAAGGACTGTTATATATTAAAAATAATTGCACAAATGAGAAGTTTACATAGGAGGAAAGTACAGTAGCTTTTGGGTCTCCATTTGACAGATTCTCTGTATTTCCCCATGTGCAGTGGTAGGCAACCTGCAGCCCACGGGCAATCAGGGTAATCCACTGGCAGGCCACCAGACAGTTTGTTTACATTTGCACGGCCGCCCGAAGCTCCCAGTGGCTGCAGTTCTCCGTTCCCAGCCAATGGGAGCTGCGGGAAGCGGTGGCCAGCATAATCCCTGTAGCCCATGTTGCTTCCCTCAGCTCCCATTGGCTGAGAATGGCGAACTGCAGCCATTGGGAGATGTGGGTGGCAGTGCAAATGTAAACAAACTGTCTCGCAGCCTGCCAGCGGATTATCTTGATGGGCTGCAGGTTGCCCACCACTGCCTTAGTGTGATTAGAGCCATGTAGACTTATTTGGAATAGATTATGAGCTTTTTTTTGCAGTACATCAGTGACTTTAGCTGTGGGTACTATGGGCTAGCTGTGAATGAGCAGTGCTTGGTGCAGTTGAAGGCGTGGAACATATATGCCCAGATGGCTATTTCTTGGCATAAAGTCTCAAGGCTGCTCATTTTATACTGGTTTCCATTGGCCTGAAGGAGCCCCACTGGCACCTGGGTATCGCTGGGTGGGATACCCTGGCTGCATCCCCTTATTCCAAGTTGCAGCCCCTGAATCACAAAGGGGTGTGGGAGTGGGGTTGAGTGGCTAAGAACTGCTCCAATAGCTCTCTGCCATCCTAGATTTTTCTCTACGCTGGGGGACAGTGGCCAGAATAACCAGATTTAGGGCTGATTTGTTTCACCAGAACAATTTAAAGCAGCCACATCCTGCTAGAGGATTTCTGCATTCCTCCAGCTTAAAGAAACAAAGGACAAGGGCGTCTCTCAGGTGGGACAAGTGTTACTGAATGTCTCATCCCAAACCACAGCAGTGAGTACGCTGGGACATGAAAGGACGGTTTATACATATAAGCCTTATCAAGGGCAGCTACAGTCTAGGTAGTGACCCACATATGCACAGTAACTGCTTACTCTGGTACAACATGCTTGCTTGCAGTAGCTTAGCAACGAATGAAAAATTATGGGTCATGCTGTCTCTTCTGAGAAGAGGAGAGTAACTTAAAATCTGCACTCACCAGTTTCATAGGGAGTGTGGGCTTCTGGTTTCTAAGTAATGCAAGATACAGTCACTGAGTAATATGCATGCTTGGGACTCATCAATGGGAGTTGTTGTGTTGAAGGCAGGTCATGAGTGGGAGGTCAGAGTTACAAATATGGCTTTTTACCTTAAATTTCCTTCTATCCTGGGACAAAGTTCACTCGTGGTTCTATCAGCTTCAGCAGGTGGAAGTGACACTGTTCAGTATCCATCAGGCTGGAAGTCCGGAGATTTGGTTCTGTTCCCAGCTCTACAACTGCCTTGCTGCTCTGTGACCTTGGGAAAGCCAGTTTTCTGTGCTTCAGTTTCCTCATCTATAAAATTGGGATAATAGTGCTTACGTACCTATGTAAAGCATCCTGAAAAGTGCTATGTTAGGCCTGGGCAGTGGCCTTGGACAGCAGTAAATTTAATGGGGGGGAGGGGAGGGAGGTGTTGTGGCTGCACAATTGGATGAAAGCCATGGAGGGCCAGCATAGCACAGGGCAGATGTACTGATTAAAGCATTTCTCCCTACCAGTCTCCAGCAGTGGAGCTCCAGTAGAGCCACCTACTGCAGCTAAGTGGCCACCCCACTGTGGGATCCTCCTCACAACTCCAAGTGAGACTGTGGATTCAGTTCTGCCCACCATTGTTCTGGGTGAATCCCCCTGGAGAGGAAGAGGATCACCTGCCATGGTGTAATAGAACATACAATTTAGTGAACCCACTTCTGGAAATCTGGCCCTATGAGAATGAAGCAGACTGAAATTAGTTGCAATCTGGGCAGGAAAGGGTCTAGTTTTAATTAACTCCCCAACAAACAATTTTTCCAAGATTATTTTATTTCTTGTGGTTAAATGATTGCATATTTCAAATCTGAAAATAAAAATTAATGTGACGGAACCAACGAACAATATCCAGTTGTCTAAAATATTTTATTCCAGATGAATAGGCACCTTTTTTTTTTCTTTTTCATTTTATCAGTGAAAGCAATTACCAAGATAAGCGATAGGGAAGGAGAAATAGGGGTGGTTATAGTTGTGAGCAGTGTATTGGCAGGGAGCAGCCTAAATAAGAGGAAAGGGTGATCTAGTGGTGAGGGCACAAACCCAGGACTTGAGATCTCTGGGTTCAAGTTCCAGCTTTCCCACAGAGGCCCTGTGACTTTGGACAAGTCACTTAGATTCTCTGTGCCATAACTCCCTATCTGTACAACTGGGGACAGTAACTCACAGCATGTTGAGGTAATGTGGGGCATATATGTACTATAGATAACATGTGTGCTCCGTTTCACTTCAATGCCACCATTCATTTCTAGCTTTAAATACCCATAAATGTTGGGTTTTGTTGATGGCTCTTTTCCCTAAACAGCTATATAAACAGCTGTGATAAGCAAGATTTATATATCTCCCTCCACATGACCTGACTATTTAAAAAGTGTGTATTGATTTTTCTGGTAAGAGTAAGAAACAACTGAAGAAAATAAGCAACTTCAAATGCAAGATACAGATGTCTTCTCAAAATGGAAGAACAAAGACCCAGATTCAGCAAGCTATTTAAGCACATGCCCAACTCTGGGGACATGAGTCCCTTCCATCAGTGTTCTTCCATTTCGGGGAAACATCAGTACCTTGCATTTGAAGCAGCTTAAGTAGCCAACTGTGTGTCTGTATTTTGTCTGCAGATTGTTAAAGTTAGGGGAGAAAGGAATATAGGACACCAAGAGATCATGAAAGTACGTTCATTACACAAATTGCATGCCTGGTATGTACGTGGACATGTCACGTAATTTTAACTTTAATAGATGCAATACACCTTCTAAAACCCTCATGAGGGACCTACAGATAAACACTGTACACCCTGGTAAATTATTTTCTAATGTTAATCTAGCCATTTTCATGTTAGCAAGCTGGGTATGTCATATCTTGCCTGGAGGGGCATTGTTTTTGTCAGGGAATCTCCATTCATCACGTTCATCAGCATGGTTTCTCTTACCACTTGTATTTAATCTTCCCAGATAAACATGCTGTGCTGGTTCTCCTCATATGGAAGAACTATTTTTTTTTTTTTTTTTTTTATTTGTCTGGCTCTTTCAGGGAATTTTACATTTGTGAATGCATCGGACAAGAATTAATTGCTATAGGTTCTTTTTTCTTTCTACTTTATTTCAAAGACAGGATTCAACCCAAGTAACACTGATTGCAAGAACCAAGCTAGAGTGTTTTGAGTCACATTAATTTCAAAGCTCATGTGGGAGCTGTTTGGTGTGCAGCTGCATTAGCTGCTCCTGGGATTAGAAGCATCGAGGGTAAATGTCTCTAGTCTGTGTAGGGTTACCATATGTCCGGATTTTCCCGGACATGTCCGGCTTTTTGGCTTCAAATCCCCGTCCGGGGGGAAATCCCAAAAAGCCGGACATGTCCAGGAAAACAGGGAGGGAGGGCCCGGTGGTGCTTGGCCTGGGCCGCTGGGGCTGGGGCCGGCGGTGCGGGGCTGGGCCGGGGCTGGCGGTGCTCGGCAGGGGCTGGGGCTGGGAGTGCAGGGCCGGGGGCGGCGTGGTGCTCAGCCGCGGGCCCAGGGTCGGGGGCCGGGGGCGCGGTGCTCGGCCGGGGACGCGGACACTTGGCCGGGGGCCGGTGCCCCAGGGCCCAAGCCGGGCGGGAGACGCCGGGGCCAGAGCCTCTTGGCCTGGGCCGGCCGCCCGCCGAAGGGAGCCGCTTGGCCAGGGGGGCCGGACTGGGCCGCGCCGCACCCCGCCCCAGCCCCAGCTTACCTGCTGTCTCCCTGTTTCAGGCTTCCCGCGAACATTTGATTCGCGGGAAGCAGGGGAGGGGGAGGAGCAGGGAGCGGAGCGTTCAGGGGAGGGGGCAGAGTTGGGGCGGGGCTGTGGGCGGGGAAGGGACGGAGTTGGGGCGGGGCCGGGGCCCCATGGAGTGTCCTCCTTTTTAAAAATTAAAATATGGTAACCCTAAGTCTGTGTCCTTTTCAAATTAAATAGAAACATTTGTAGAGGGGGAATGAATGAACAATACCACATCTTTCTTCAATTTTAGGGACATGTAAACATGATGGCAGGTGATCTGGGCAGAGAGTAGTTCTGATCGAATGGGAGTGTTGTTAAATGGTTAGAGCTCGGCATTGAGACTCAGGACTCCTGGGCTCTCTCTCTAAAACTGCCACTGATTTGATTTGTCGCGGAACCTCTCTGCATTTGTCTATGTACAAAATGGAGAAGATGGCTCAGATCCTGCTGTGTGATGTTGCCTTGAGCCTGCAGTATGTTTAAAGCAGCTCTAAATCCAGCATAGCCAACCACAAGAGACTTGTCTGAGTTAAAGGGTGTGCTCTGATGGTGAAGAGCTGACATGGCAGCTCCTGTACTACTCCCACACCTTGCTGATTGCATAGGGGGCATGGTGTGGTGTGTCCAGATGATTTCTTCCAGCTTCATTTCTGACCCCTTGTGGCCCTTTGCACCCACAGCTGCTCTAAGATTTTCCAACCCAGCATTCCACTGGTCCAGGATTAGGACAGCAAGAAGACCTTTGCACCTCATTCCTAAACTGTGCTAGGCTCTCCTGTGTGATAGCTGAGGAACATGGATAAAAACATTTCCCTCTCGTTGGGAACCTTGAAATTCTCCAAAGAAAATTCCTCTTAAAGGCCCACTCCTATTATGCTGCTTATAGTGAAGCAAGATGACTTAAAGATGCAATTTATGTACCCCTTCACCTGAAGTCTGTCTGTCTCCTTCAGTTATGTCCTCAGAGCAGGGACTCTTCCTTCCTATTTGGAAAGCACCTAGCCTGCAGTGGGCACTACTGGAAATAAGAAGACTAATGACAAAGTCATGGCAAAAAAACTCATTTAGTAATCATCCCTACTGGCAGCAATCCATCACTTTTTCCTAGTCTTGCCCACTTTATAGTTACATGTCTATATAGAAACAAGCAAAGGATTAATTGGTTTCCTCTGCATCTTGGAAGATAGATGTTAGAGCTAGTAATTTAAAACAACATCCATTTTATTAAAATGCAGTCAATAAGTTCTAAGACCCAATGTTTTGGACTGGAATGCTCAGGCAACCATCAGGAGATGAGGGTGATTATTGCTAAGAGCTGGAGCCAATCTGTAAAGAGCTAGCGGAACACAAAATACCATAAACCAATTTAAAGCATATTTGAATTCATATAAAACAACATTTATATTCTAAATTACTTGCTTAACACCTTTTTGCAAGCTTCAGAGATCATCACTTTTAGGATTTTTTAAAAAAATATCAGAGAGCTTTAGCTTTCCCTGGTATATTCATATCTAGCTTTATCTCTGGGCAGATTGTGATACCCTTACTCAAAATGGGCCTGATTCGCATTAACACTGAGGTCCATTTACACAGTCACAATAGGGTAAGGGGCTTTTGTGTAAATGATTAAGCCCGTTGAGTAGTATCTTAGGCCACGTCTACCCTAGCGAACTTACAGCGGCACAGCTATATCGACGCAGCTGCACCGCTGTAAGATTGCTCGTGTAGCTGCTCTAATAAAACCATCCAAATGAGTGGCGATGTATCTATGTTGGCGGGAGAAAGTTTCCCGCTAATGTAGTGGTGTGCACACGAGCACTTATGCCAGCAAAACTTATGTCGATCAGGGGTGTGGGTTTTTTATGTCGCTCAGGGGCACAATGCCAGGTGCCCCAACATAAGTTTGCCAACATAAGTGGTAGTATAGATATGGCCTTAGTCCATAAATAGTCCTATAGTCTGCCCTTGAGTTATGTTACATCTACCTAAATATTCTTCACAAGAAGAAATAGTTTAATTCAAAGCATGAACTTATGACATTAATGAAAACTAGGATAGATTGCACCCTGGTGAGGCATGTAATTGAAATATTCTGCTTTGTTTCGCTCAGCAGTCAATACATGTAACAAACGAATGGCTGAGAGCATATGGCCTTTTGTAGTGCAGGAGGTCAGATTAGATGCTATGAGAAAATAATTAGGTATTATCACCTTTTTGGGAAACTGAAGCACAGAGGCTCAACAATTTGCCCTTTATGCCTTCTCCCATGCTGCCCCACGTGCTTGGAAGGACCTCCCTGTAAATATCTGCAAAGCTGCCTCATTCTCCATCTTGAAATGCCTCCTTAAAACTCTCCCTAGGCGTGATGCCTACAAAACACTTGACAACCGTTAGATTGCTAGTGTGCAAAGACCACCGCCTGTCATTCTGACCAGTATTTTTTCACTGTTTCCTTGTGCCTCCCTGTCAGTCTGTATCTGTTTCTTGTCTCTTACTTAGAATGTAAGCTCCTTGGGGCAGGGACCACCTTTTTGTTCCGAGTTTGTACAGCACCTAGCACAATGGGGTCCTGGTCAATGACTAGGGCTCCTAGGCAGTACAGTAATACAAATAATTCAGGAAATAGAAGTCAGGAGATCTGGATTCTATTCATAGTACTGCTTCCTATCTATAGTTTTAGTATTTCTATTGCAGTAGTGCTTAGAGGGCCCAGCCAAGACCGGGACCCCTTTGTGCTAGGTACTGTTCCTGCACACAATAAGACAGTCTAGTCCTTGAACAGCTTATCTAAATAGCCTACGCCACCCTTTCTCTTCTCTAACTCAAGTATTTTCTCCATTTTTAGATGGGGAACTGAGGCACACAAATTAAGGGACTTATCCAAGATCACACAGGGAGTCTGGCAGAGCCAGATCTCCTGAGTCCCAGTCCAATGCCTTAACCACGAGACCATCCTTCCTCTTGATTAGTAGGGCTAATGTTCCTATCATAGTAGTATCTAGGCACCAGATTCTCAGGCCTATGCTTCATTCATAAGATCATTTTCCCCCCTTTTGCCCACTGCTAAGTGGACAACAGAACTTCTAAGGAACCTATGGAACTGGCAAGGCTCCACTAAGACACCACGCTTGTTTGGATTCTTTTGCTAATAGTAAATAATACTTTAGCTAATACTTTCTTTAGCTTTTCCAAAATTGACCCTTCCTTTATGGATCAGATTCTATTTTTTGTCTCCAAAACAGGAGAAAGAGAATGTGTGCTGATCCTGAAGTTGAGCACAGTCTCCTCTCCAAACTGTACCAGGAGTGTGACCAATATGCATGGGTCAGAGAGGAAGGTGCAGATGAACTTTTGTTGGATTTAGGGGTGGCTAAACTAAAGTACAGAGACCTTACCTTTGATCTCCAAACCCTGCCCTCCACTCCATGGCTCCAGTCTTTTGAACGGTGCAGCAGAAGATTTATTCCCAGCATTGGACTGTGGCTTATGTGGTATGTATAGGGCCCTGCCAAATTCATGGTCCATTTGGGTCAATTTCATGGTCATAGGAATTTAAAAATAATAAATTTCATGATTTCAGCTATCTACATCTGAAATGTCACGGTGTTGTAATTGTAAGGGTCTTGACCCAAAAAGGAGTTGGGTGGGAGGGGGAAGGTCGCAAGGTTATTGTAGGGGGTGTTCTACGCTGCTGCTGCTGCAGTGGTGTTGCCTTCAGAGCTGGGCAGCTGGAGAGCAGTGGATGCTGGCTGGGAGCCCAGCTCTGAAGGCAGAGCTGCTGCCAGCAGCAGCTCAGAGGTAAGGATCGCATGGTATGGTATTGCCCCTCATACTTCTGTGCTGCTGCTGGCGGAGCGCTGCCTTCAGAGTTGGGCGCTGGGCCAACAGCCACCGCTCTCTGGATGCCCAGCTCTGAAGGCAGCACAGAAGTAAGGGTGGCAATACCATGACCCCTCTCAAATAACCTTGTGACACAACTCCCTTTTGAGTCAGGACCCCCAATTTGAGAAATGCTGGTCTCCCCTGTGAAATCTGTATAGTGTATAGGGTAAAAGCAAACAAAAGACGTAGACCAGATTTCACAGGGGTAGACCAGATTTCACCGTTTGTGACGTGTTTTTCATGGCCATGAATTTGATAGGGCCCTAGGTGTGGGCAGTATCTAGCCAGAACGTCCTCTCTATGGCAAGAATACTAAGAATTTAATTTTCGGGATCCATAAACTCCAACAATTCCTATGGAATTGTGTGATTTAATTGGGAATTTCAGCAAGTCAAAAACAAACCTTCACGCAGGTTAGATTCAAATGAGCCTATAGCTTCTTCTGAGGAGCGAGACAGATGAGCATTTTGATCTTGATTCTCCACAGTCTTGCTTCTGGTGTAAAATGCCAATAACCTGATTCTGTAATGTTTTCCACTCATTTTGCTGGAAACTAATTGACTAGACAAGGTGCAAGTGGAGAATTGGGCCCTTTTAGGCCTTCCCAGTTGCTGAGGAGTCATTCTCCATTACCTTAAACTTTGTGTGGTCACTTCTGCTGGTACACAGTGAGTGAAAAATACTGCCAAATCAGAATGGTTGCGCTTTTCACTTGTGTGGGCATAAATGACTGTAGAAGATGCAGGGCAACAGACAATCATGCCCAGAGTGTTTACTGAACATAGAAGCATTGTGAAAACCGCTTCCATGCTGATCATGGAGTCACTGTGAAATGGTCAGTAATCTTCTATATCTGACTGATTTCTGGGCTCCTTTCCCAACCTGAATTCCTACTTGTTCTAGGGGAAACTGTTTCAAGTAAAGAGATTGATTCAAAGACTCCAGTCTCTTCCATAGATCTTCTATTCTGGAAGCATGTCTTGTATCAGCAAATCCCTTTGACAGCGGCTTTTCTCATAAGACTGGAAGTGTTATACAAATGCAAATGCAGAAAGTTTCCACAGTCTCTTCATACTCCTGAGTTTATAGGGACTTTATCAACTGGATGGCAAATGAATATTCAGGTCCCTTTTCAGATGTGTCAGGATAAGTTATGAATTATTTATCATTTTTAGATTGAAGTCTTGTCCTTCAATTTCTGCTTTATAAACGTAAGCATCAGCAGTGGCTTTTCTATTTTCTGAGATTAAAGCTGTATCCTAAATATTCTTTGCTCTGCAGGCATCTAAACTGAGCAAACTGAAGACTCTGAAGTATAATAGTTAGGGGATATTATAACACTGAACTTTCTAAGGAAATCTAACAGTACTTTATGTCCTATAAAATTATCTGCAAAACCGTAATCCTTCCTATGCTTGTTCTGTGCAGCAAAGAGTAGCAGAGCAGTAATTTATCAGACATGCTGAAACCTGATTGTAAAGCACATTGTCCTGGCTGTGAAATATTGCTGTGTTCCAGATGTAATAATTCCATCAGTTGATTCTATATGATCAGACACGAAAAGAGACACTGCAGAATTGTCCCATTCATTTCTGGAGACTTAAGTACAGTGGATATGGTGAAGAAAAGATTCTGAGCAGTCCTCTCTTCTTAAAAAAAGGTCATAAACCTTCTAAATTAAATACAATTAGAAGCTATTGCAAGTTCCTCTCAATGAGGTGGTGTTGATAAAATATTATTTATTGATGGCTGGCACGGTGCTTTTCTCTGTACAAAAACTGGGATATAAAAAGAGATTTCTGGAGAGGAATAGCTGTAAACAATGCATTATACAAAAAGAGGTTCTTTAGCACCTAAAAACTATGATCTATAGGCTGTAAACAGATTTTAAAGGTGGCCTGCAAAGGAGGTTGGTGGAAATAGACTGGTGCCCTTTTTTGTTGCTGCTTTAATGGATAAAGGTCTGTTACAAATCTACCGAGCTTTGTGAAGTGCTTCAGGAGTGGCTCTGTCCTTGGCACTGCTTGTTGCTATTAGAGTATGGATCATCATCTTACATCTGTGTGTCTCTTTTAATCCTTATTTCAGAGGAGTTTCCAGTAGATCTTTTCACTAGGAAAAATAGCTTGTAGTAGAGGAACGGAACAAGAGAACCTTAGAGTACAAGTTTGAAATCCTTCCCTCAACCCACGTCTCTAGTATTTGGAGTACAATTGATTATTAAGGTTATTTGAAATATTGAGCCCTTTTCCTCTTTTCCCTGGTGACCCCCGCTCCACTTTGAACAGCAAGTTCAGACCTAATGGCATTCTCTTACTTTCAGAATCTCTCTCAGCCTCTGAGAGATTTTGGGCAAGATTTTTCTTTCCATTTTCATCTCAAAGCAGAAGTGATGAACTCTTGCAAGTGGAAACATGAGCAAGCCCAACACGTCTGGACTTCAGCATTAGAAACCAGAGTTAATGACTCTTCACACACTGGGAGTGCCTTGCATTCCAAATCAGAATGAATAGAACTAGCCTGAGAAGAACTAAGCTGTGTACATTATTTGTCCAGTGTATGCTAGACCATTTACAAAGAGGTTTGAGGACAAGCTTCCTGCCATATAATCAAAGAGGGAGCATGTCCTCAGGTGCCTTGGGGAGGGTGAAGAAGCTGGTGACACAGCTTGTGTCCCCAGGAGGAATTCTGGCTGAGTCAGCCACTGTTCATCCAGGGAGAGGAGGGAGAAGGGACTCGTGGGTAGCAGCTACATTGACCTTGGGAGTAAGTACAGCATGTTTTACATTGTGCAGCTGGCTACTGTGCAGTTCAGGGGTGGACCATGATCACCTCTTTTTTTTTTTCCATCTTCCCTCCTGCCTTCAGTTAGGTTATGCCTGTGGAGGTACTAGAAAGGAGCAAGGTCTACATTTTCCACACCATACCGTAGCTGACCCTTGCTCAGGAGTACAAAAATAGGGGACAGCCTCCTCTGGCATTCACTGTGGGTTCAATTCTGAAATGAGAAGTGAGCGCAGCAGTGGAGAGAGTCAGAGTGGGAAGGTTGTGAACCATACCCAAACTTTTGCCAGGCAAAAGGAGTAGGAAGAGTTTGGGTCTGGAGTTCTAGTGAGGGCCCATCTCCTATAGAAAGGAAAGGTAATATCAGATATTCAACATGTTTCATTTGTTTGAAAGGAACACTTGCAAATGAGCCATGAAGCACCTTGATGCAAATGTTGGGGGGGGGGGGTGGTGGAGAAGCCATTCATCCGGGGATTATTCAGAAGAAGCTGAAGACTGGCTCTTTGTATTCATGCATGCTGTTTTGTTAGGAACTGAGATTTGCAAATTCTATTGTTATCTCTTTGCTCCCGACTTTGTGTCTCTCTCTCTTTATTTATTTATTTATTTTTCTCATGCAGACCCCTAGGTTTGCAGCAGCTCCTCTCTTCCTGGGCACTAAGCCTAATTAAGGTTAAAAAATGTTGAATTTTCATTCCTGTTTTTGAAAACCTAGTGCAAGCGTGAGGTACGGGTATGGTTATAGGAGCTATACAATGAGACAACTATAGTGGGGTGGAGAGCACTGTGAGAATCAAGCATCTAGTGTGAAACTATTGCAACTGGGGGTCTGAAATAAATTTATCTCCACTTTTAAGGGTATATCTATACTACATGGGAGAGGGGTGATTACAGCACATGTAGACATATCCAGGGCCGGCTCCAGGCACCAGCTTACCAAGCAGGTGCTTGGGACGGCCACTTCGGAGAGGGGCGGCACGTCCAGCTGTTCGGCGGCAATTCGGCAGACGGTCCCTCACTCCTGCTCCGAGCGAAGGACCTCCCGCCAAATTGCCACCGCAGATTGCGATCGTGGCTTCTTTTGATTTTTGTTTTTTTTGTTTGGCTGCTTGGGGCGGCAAAAACCCTGGAGCCGGCCCTGGACATATCGAGCTAGCTTTAATCCAATTAGCGTGATTACCAACAGCACAAAGTTGTGGCAGCTCAGGCTAGATGCCTGAGTACATACCCAGGGTCCATGCACTGAAGCCTGTGCTGTGTGGCTTCACTACTATTGGTACTCAGGTGAGCTCTCATGGTTGCAATCACACCTCTGACTGCAGTACAGACATACCCTAAGGGACCCTGTATGCCGCCAAAGCTGTATAAAGGGGACTTATTGTAAATGAGAATTCTCCATTAGTGGACTTGTTCTTCCTTGTCTTCAAATCCATAATTGGCTGTTCCTGTTCATAGACCAGTCGAGGTTGTCTGCATTTCACTCACCCTGCCTGCATAGCGTAGGCTTGTACTCCATTTTCATTATCTCTCTCACACGTACATGTTCATTTTTCCCTACATGGCATGATGCTTCAACAACTGTAAGACCTTTCGAAAGGTGTGTAATCTGTGTAGATCTGCTGAGTTATGAATGGGAAAAAAAAACCCACTTATTCCATTTCCCTTTTATTTTGTGCACTAGACAAGGAAGTCCATTTAAATCAACCTGGTGGAACTAACCTCTCAGTTCCAATGAAAAGATGGCTTTCCTGATGGGAGAGGTACTCTAGGTTGAAGATCAGTCTGTCAGTTCATAGGATCAAGATTTTGAGAAGGATCAGATCCACCATCCTTTGAGACCCTTGACATTTTCAATGATGCACTTGTCTACCTTCCTTACAGTTGGACATGTGCTGCTGCTGGCATTGGTAACCTGTAGTGGGGGCTGGTGACATTTGGAAATGGGTAGGCAAAACTGACACAACAATATGCTCCAAGCCAGCTCATAGCAGTGGGGAAAGATAATGCTGTATCTGCCTCAAAACACAGCAGACAATGTATCTACCCTAAGGAGCCTCCTGTACTAACCTACTTATACCAAGAGCCAGTAAAGAAAACAAGCTCATGTCACTACAGTCCCTCTTCTCCCAGAGGGATGTATATTTCATAGATATTTCATTGACAAATAGAATCAGGACTCTAGCATTCTAGTCCCTATGGTCATAAAACAAACATGTTTGATTGGGACAGAAAGCCATTAATTTAAATACTTATAAATATAACATCAACTCTGTGTGTGTGTGTGTGTGTGTGGCTTATAAAGAGAAAAAATGCTGAAAAACCCAGATAACAAGTGATTTGTTATCTGCAGAATTTGACTTTCAAATTCTGGTTTTTAGAACCAGATACTTTTGGCATCTTTCTGAAATAATTTGACATTTAAATTCATTAATGGGGAGAGTTATTTGTGCACAGCAAAGTTCATGCTTTTCTGCTTATGGCCAAGGAATAATCTCTCTCATATCTCTAAGGGCGATATATTTTTGTATTTAAATTACACTATTTTTTGTACATTATTTTTAGCTAAGTATTTACTTCTACAATATCACTGAGGATTAGATTCAGCCTTCTGGAGCTAAGGCCTTGTCTATGCTTAAAAAGGTTTGCCACTATAGCAATACGAGGAAATCCTCCTAGTGTAGACGCAGTTTATGCTGGCAAAAAAAAAGTCCTGCCAACGTAACTGTGTCTGTATCAGAACTTTTGCAGGCATGGCTACTCCGTAGTGTATACCAAGCCTAAGTTTTCTTTTTGATTTTTATAATGCGCTTAACACAGCTCTGTAGGAGTAGTAAGATCTGAGAAAGCAAACCACTTATGCCCTAAGGGCTGGATTTTGCCAGTTTCTGAACAATCTGGTCTCAATCCAGCAAAATTAAACATGTACTTAATTTTAAGCATGTGAGTAGTTCTGTTGCCTTCAATGATTCTAGTCACATGCTTAAAGTTAAATGTGCTTATTTTGTTGTATCAGTGGCCTTAATGAAATTAAAAATGCAAACCTGACATGAAACAAATGACAATAAACCTCTTCTGAACCCATAAATAGGAAAAAAGAACCTCTTTACTGACCTCTCCCAACACTGTTCCATCGATCAGACTCAGTAGCTGCTATGGTAAAGGAGAAGAATCTCTTTACCTCCATCAAAGCCAGGACATTAAACTCTTTATGGCATGGTAGATCAGATTCAGAGCATAATTTCCACTGCTAGTTTTCTAGCTTTCTCCCTTCCAGCTTCATCTACCACAGGTCACGTGCGGGGATGATGCAAAGGAGGGAGCATCTGGGAGGTGTGGACAAAAGGCAATTGTGAGTATGTAAAGTTTTTTTTGGGGTTTTTTTTGAATGAATTACAATGCACCACTGAAATCAATGGTGCCTCATATAACTGAAAAGGGAGCATTGCCACTGATGTCAATGGGAGTATGATCCGGCCGGAAGGAGCTGAAGGAAACATAATACACCACATCCCCAGCAGAGGTCAAAGTGGGCCTTTGATAACTTATATCAGCTGAGGATCTTCCCCCAGAAAACTTCATTGCCATTACATTTCTTCTGCAAAGGAAATTCCCTTTAATGCTCCAATTTGTTCTGAAAACTCTTGGGAAGTTTAACTTTTCAGAACTTCAGCCATATTCTATTCCACATGGAAAGAATGCTTCTTTTTTTAAAGTCCTCTACAGGCATGTACAGCTTAATAGCATATTGCATGCAGCCAGGTTGAGTGGCTTTTATGAAATCCATTCAGAAAAATGGGCTGAATCCTGCTTTCTGTTACACCCTGAGTATCGCAACTTAAATAAATAGCATTACTCCAAGTTTTCACTGGTATAACTGAGACCAGAATGCATCCCAAATGTTTCTTGGTCTCTTGTGGGCCTCTTTGTACTAGCAAGAAGTGAGAACAAAATGATGAAATGAAGGCAAATATTCCCGTCTGTCAAATTAATGATAGATGCCATCGAAACCTGAGAACAAAATCTGAAGTGCTAGTTCCATGCACAGCCAGTGCCTTTAATTATGATGGTTTGACAGATGGAAAGATCATTGTGTAGGTTTTATTTAAGAGGCTCATGCAACTGTAGCTTTTCTGCCAAGGGTAATCAGTCATGATAAAGAATTTGCCAGAAAGTACAAATCTGCCTTATTTATAACTAGCTACGTCCTAATTATTTCTCTTAAATGCATAGTCAAATAATAACATGTAAACAAAACATCCATAGAGCTGTAATTACCACACAGTGGATGGCCTCCCCCAAGGCATATGATGCTTTCAAACCTTACCATGTCACCAAGCAACACTACTGGAACAGGGCAGTCAAAGAACATATAATCATTTTAAATGGGCGATTTCCTTCTTGCTCTAACCACAAGCCATTCTACAAGCTTAAAATGAAGTCCTTTTTCATGCTAATAGCATGAAAAAGGACTTTGGGATTAATAACCCCATCAAGCCTCTTGCATCATGTTGAATTGGACACCTGAAGTTTGACATCTTCCCTATTTCCATAGGTCTTCCCATTCTTGCAGAACAAATAGTCATGACTTGTTCAGCGACCCAGTGTCATGGTGCACTAAACAACATGGCAATTTCAGGTCATGACATTGATGCTGCCGCCCCCAAGTGGTGATGTAAGCATCTGAACATCATGATGGAGATTACTTGCCATTCCTTTGTCCCTCAGGCCACCTACAAAAAGTTGCTGTTCCAAATGAGGTTGATCCTGATATTTTGTTGCATGCAGTGGTGTAGTAGCCATGTCTGTCCCAGAATTGGAAAGACAAGGTGGGTGTGGTAATCTTTTATTGAGCCAACTTCTGTTGGTGAGAGAGAGAGAGAAGCTTTTGAGATTACACTGAGCACTTCTTCAGGGCTAGGAAACTTACTCAGTGTCACAGCAATAAAAGGTTGAATAGATTGTTTAGCATAAATAGCTAACATGTTTTATAGGACTACTCAGGGTGAAGTGGCCCGTTAACACCCCTCCAGTCCTAGGAGGGAAAGGAAGAGGGGAGAGGCAGCTAGGTGGGGTTGTTAGTGGGTTGTATGTTGTTGTAATAAGCCATGAAACTAGTGTCTCTATTCAATCCATGATTTTTAATGTCTAGCAAAGTTATGAATTTAAGCTCTTGGGGTCGTCTTTTGAAAATGTTGTGCAGGTTTCCTTTGAAGATGAGGACTAATAGATCAGATATAAAGTGATAGCTTTGTGAAATGTGTTCACCCCTCAGGCGATATGTTTTTGTTATATCATTTTCCTATGTGAGCATAGATGGCAGGTGACCCGCCGGTTAGGGGACTGACCCCCGCTCCTCTTCCCCTGCCAGAGCCCCAACCTCCCACCCCAGTGCGCTGAGTGGTCATGTGGCCCCTGAGCACCAGGTGGGCGGTGAGTGGGCCCCCACAACCCCGGAGCACATCTTGAGTTCCTGGGAGGATTACAGCGATGCACCAAACACAGGGGCAACCACATCTTAACAGCAGGGACATATTTCTAGTTACCAAAGCCAGCTACAATATCCCATTTACCCTCTGTGCCAAGCTCTTCTGATGATCTGGTTATAAGTATTGCAATGGGAATTGCTGGCTGCAGAACTCTTTTGAAATCTAATCCTGATTATGGGCCCTGAGCTGTTTTGAAAATCCGGCCCAGTTTGACCACTAGGCAGAGGTGCGTGGCTAATGGGGAGGCTAAAGGTCATCCTAGATTTCACATGGATGGGAAAGTAGCTAAAACTAGCTCACATCCTAGTGTTTTAATAGCAATAGGCTAAATAAAAGGATTTAAAGACACGGCTATTAAGGGTCAGACTATGAGTTGCCCCATGCACGTGTGCAAAAGTAGAGAGAAGATGCAAGGAGCCTTCTGGTCTGCACTGGCATCTCTATGGCACCTTTGCGCTCCTGGCAGGCAAGGGATTGGGGAATTTAGCAACAGCACTGGCAGTACCAGGCTCTTCACAGGGGACAAACAGCAGCTGAAGTGAGGTGGAAGAGACTCACCCATACCCGTCCTTACCCCTATGCAAAGTACGCAGCTGCGTAGGGCTCCAGGAAATTTGGGGCACCACATTTCGCAGTGCCCTGCGCAGCTGCGTGCTGTTCCAGCCCCTGCTCCGCCACTTCCCCATGGCCTCGGCCCCAGCCCTGCCTCTTCCTGCCCCTGCTCCACCCCGCCCCTTCCCCACTCCCCTGAGGACGGCAGCAGGGCTGGGCCTGCACTCACGGGCGGCGGGAAGTGCAGTGACCCAGCCCCAGTCGTGCCACTGGTGAGTGCTGGGGGGTGGTTCCCCTCTGTCCCCCAAGCCGGCCCCGCGCCCCCCCCCCCCCAGGGCCCGGGGCCCGCCCCCCCCCCCCCCCCCCCCCGCATAGGGCCCCAGAATAGCTAGGGACGACCCTGGGTGTAGCCACTGCTGTGCATGCTCACCAAGCACTCCCCACACCTCTATCGCTCCCCAAGCTTCAAGTAAACAACTGACTGCAAGGAGAGAGTGGGAAACCCTTTCTCTAGCCTTCCTCAGACAGATGATTCACACCCCCACATGCACAAACAAAGAAACAGACTTCCAAATGGCTGTCTGGTTCGTTACCCTTACGGCTATGAAAGCTCTTGAAATCAGCCCCCTTCATCTGATACAGTGGAAGACCTAGCCCTGAAAGGAAAAGACACTTTCTTGTTGGGTGCACACATTTAAATTCCTGTTTGGAGTGGGTGGATAGGGTGTGAATGGCAATGCCTTATTAATATCAATACGATCACTTATTTTCATCAGAAACGATGACATAAATAAACCTCTTCAAAGGATGTACTGCAGGTATCAGGGAAATGGCACTGTCATTGGTCTTTGATGGGAACTTCAAAGGAAATAATAAATGAGCAGATAAAACTTTCTCCAGAAAGTTCTATTTTCAAACGTATCTATGTCACAGCCTCAGTTCTTGGTGAGGTTACAATGACACACTCAAAACATGGGCAACCGAATACGCTGTCAGCTGTTCTAGTTCTAAAAAGCTGGCTACAAAATCCCAATAGTATCTCTCAAAAAAAAATCACTACTTAATACAGTAAATTAGCTCCGTAAGGTTTCTAAAACCAGGGGAAACTTACACATTGAGTGTAAGAGGAGACCAAAAGAATACAGCTTTAAGTGCCTTACAACTTGGTTCCATGCAAACTCTATCCCCAAATGCTTTAGAGAGTTAAATAAGATCGTTAGAGAGCCAAATAATAGCATAGCAAGATGAAATAAGAGGCATATGTGAGGAACAATAAACATAGGGTGAAATTCTGGCCCCATTGAAGTCCATGCCAAAACTCTCATTGACTTGACTGAGACCAGGATGTCACCTCAAACATTTGAGATTTGAAAATGAACAATGAGTCCGATACGTGAAAGCTGTTTCAAAAGCCAAGAGCTATAGAGGGGAGACAAGTGTCTTGGCAACAGTGTCCGGATTCTGTGATTGAATTAAGAGAAGACACCAATACTAGGTAATGGAGAGGGAGTCAGGAGGGAGTAGAGGGAGACAAGGATCCTGTAGGTTAGGGATTTTTAAAAGGAAGGCAACTTGAACTAGATCCTGATGTGAATGGGGGATTGTTTAATAGGGGTGACATGATTGCCCTTGTATATGTGAGAAATGAGCTTGTGGCATTTGGTTCACACTAGAATCTGGAGCACTCTGACTTGGAAGAGTCAGAGAGAAGAGAGCAACAGAGGGTCCTGTGGCACCTTTAAGACTAACAGAAGTATTAGGAGCATAAGCTTTCGTGGGTAAGAACCTCACTTCTTCAGATGCAAGTAATGGAAATTTCCAGAGGCACTGCATCTGAAGAAGTGAGGTTCTTACCCACAAAAGCTTATGCTCCTAATACTTCTGTTGGTCCTGTGGCACCTTTAAGACTCTCTGTTGCTTTTTACAGATTCAGACTAATATGGCTACCCCTCAGAGAGAAGAGAGTTGCAGTTATTAAGATGAGAGAGGATCAAGGCCTAGAAGAGGTGGATCAGTCAAAGTCCTCAACGGAGGTTGCAAATCCCTTAACAAAAACACCTCTCCTTCCCCAAAACACAGGCACAAGCAAAGGACACTCAACAAACTAGAATAACGTTGGCCTCTATTGCTTAAATCAGATTGTAATCTACTAAGGGGCTTGTTACACAAGAACACATGTATAGAGCCCTGCGCAGGTACAAAACATGTATCTGCATCCAATCCGCAAACATGGTACGCAGATATCTAATGATCTGCAGGACTGTACACATGTCATGCAGTCAGACCCAAAAGTGAAGGATATCAGCTCGTATAAGAAATTCCTTCATATGGGCTGAGAAGGGGAATGTTCTGCCTAAATCATCATCTGAGGTGACATCCTCACCCCCACTTTGGCCCCTTGACACCATGTAGAGGGGCCAGCGTGGGATAATGTAGCTACAAAAGACCCAGACTGGCCATGTGGAGAATTCTCCTAGTGCAGGACCTGCAGATGACAGCCATCAGGCCATCTTTTGAGGGACCCCTCACAAGCCTGGGCTTAGGGGCTGTGCCTGGAGGTATGTTGGGGGCATGGCTGCAGGACACTGCATTGCAGTGATACTGAGAAGTGCTGCCTCAAAGCTGTCTAAATTATGCCAGGGGCTGCAGAACATCTCAGGAGGGTGCAAAGGTGGCTTAAATATTAATTCCTAGCTCTTATCAATAGATTTAAAAGTGCTGTACAAAGGAGGTAAGTATCATTAGTCCCATTTTACAGAGGAGGAAATGGAGGCACAGAGAGAGTAAGTGATTTATTCAAGGTAGGGTTGCCTCTGAGGTACAAAAACCTCAGGACATCCAGTATGATCTTCAACAGAGCCTATAAAACTGGACAGCTGGCAGGGTATACTGAGCACCCTTACAAATATTCCAAGATGGCTACCCCCAAAAAAGGAGGATCACAGGTGACCTTAAAGTGAACTGTCATTGCACCGGTACAGGTTTTCCTAACCGGCAAGTGGCAAAGTTAGGCACAGAACCTAGCTCTTGTGAGTCCTATGCCAGCACGTTTATCCACCAAGCCATGCTGCCTCTCTCTCTTAGACCCCTCTCCTTGGCCTATGATTCTTACTGCAGAACTATTGGAAGATTACAGGAAAGACTGAGCCGGTGGATTTTTTTTCATTGGGGTGTATTTTAATCATCAGCGAGAGTACTCTAACATACCATTAGCACATGGCGTTAATAAAGAACTAGTCAGAAAAATAGAAGATAGGAAATATTTTAAAGAGAAGCAGTTTCTAAGTAAGGGATGTCATTGTTTGAGCCATTGCTATATTAAAAATATATCTGATGCAGACTGAAGCAGCTACTTGAACTAATTACTTTGCTAATGATTCCATAAAAATGAATGGAAAGGTAATTATGAGGACGGCAAGTTAAATTCAAAAGGATCTGAATGTGACTGCCTAATAAAAGGGCTCAAGAGGCCACGTGAAAAAGCATGTACATTTGGGCTGAAAAATAATGACTTCAAATAAGGGAATGAGAAATTGTACTTGAGCACATGCCAAACTTTAAGTACATGAGTAATCTCATTGACTACAATGGGATTACTCATGTGCTTGAAGTAAGGCATGTGATAAGTACCATGCTGAAAAAGGCCTAAAGGAGTCTGTATTAAAGACAATCTTCAAAATATATAAACTTTAATGACTCCAAGTTTGATTAATAGTAATTAATCATGCCAAAAGAAGGGCAAAGATTCTAGGGAGAACAGTATATTCCAAGGGACAGCAAGGTTTTGTCATTACAAAGTTTGGGCCTGATCCTGCAGATTGTATTCAGAAAATGTTCCCACGAAAGGCAAAGGTTGTTTCCTTTGAGTAATGACAAAAGTGTTAGCCCCTGAGTTTGACTTGATCATGGGAAACTCAGAGAGCTCGTTTCTGGTTTTGTTTGTTCAGCTCTGTCTTCAGGTACCAGATATTGTTTTTACAAGCTTTGAAATTTCTACTCACATAATGGGTCATGTTATGATCATAGTTACCCTGGTGTAAATTCAGAGTAATCCCTTTGAAATCACAGGACAAACTGAGAGCTGAATATGTCCCAATATATTATTAAAATATGTAGGAGCAGATCTTCAGTGGGTGTCAATTATCCTAATTCCAATTACTTTGTTAGAGCTAAACCAAATTACACCAGACGAGGATCTGGCCAGGAGCGCTGCCAGGTTTTCTGCCGCCCTAGGCGGCAGAAGGTCCAGTCCCGAAATGCCGCCCCCCACAGAGGCGGCGGGAGGTCTGCCGCCAAAATACCACCGTGGTTGCCGCCCCCCAAATTGTAGCACCCTAGGCGACCGCCTAGGTTGCCTAATGGGTTGCGCCGGCCCTGGATCTGGCCCATGGCTTCTGAATTATAACTGAAGCAAAAGAATTGGAGTAACCTGTCTTAAATTTGTTTCCTTTTAAAATAAGTCTGTTAGAAGCACTGGAACAAATTCATCCTTGATGTGACTCTAATGAAGTCCAAGGCATTATGTATGAGATGTGTGTGGATCTCATAACACCCTTTGTTTTATTGAATTTTGCCATACTTCCAGTTGATATTGTAAGGTGTACACTGGAGCGTCTCAGTAGGACTGCTAGCCCAGTGACATTTAGCATCCTTAAGAATAGTATTTTATGGTGTTGAATGCAGCATTTGTGAAACTATATAAGAAAGGTTGGACACTAAGGTACTGGGTGAAAACCTTCAGTTCTTTACATAAGAAAATACATGAATTTCAGACAAACGTTGTGCCTCTGTGTGATGGGGGTATAATCACTCTCATCCCAGCACTTAAGGGGTTAAGAGGAGCTGGCGAGCAGGTGCATCCAATTACACCTGGAGGCAGGGTCAGGACCAATCTGGAATGAGACTGAGATGAGGATGTCTAGGTGGCTACTATAAGGGAAAGGCTTCAGGGTAGAGAGGAGGAGGTGGTCTAATGGGGTTTTGGGATTGTCTCCTGAGAGGAAATATAGGAAAAAGGTAAGGAAAGCTAGGCTGTAGAGGAAGGTAACTTTCCTGGACAGTGGGTCCTGAGAGAAGGGCAAGACTAGAAGAGAGCCTGGGCTATTGGGGAGGCAGGATAGCAGGGCCTGAAAGAAGGATGGGCCTCAGTGGAAAGCTTTGACAATGGAGTTAAGTCCTGAAAGAGACTTGGCAAGCTGGGCTTTGGAAGAAGGTATAGATTAAAGGGGAAAGGAACAATTGAGGGGCCTGCAGGAAGGAGCTTATACCCTGAGACCCTCCTTAAAGGGAGAGGGCAGCTGGGATAAGGAGATTTCTAAAGCAGGGTTGGGAGAAGATACTGCAGGGAAGAAGCTCTGAGGGCCAGTAGCTTGGAAGGATCTGGACTTCCATGGAGAAAGCTGTGGGAGGCAATGCTTAGTGACAGAGTGATGAGGAACTCCAAAGAGCCCAGGAGAGGGGTGACGTCTGTGGAAGATTCCTTCTGGGAAGGATAGACGCATTTTTTTTATTCCTCTGAATTTAGAGGTTATTACCCTGGAAAGGGTGGACTTAATTGTCACCTGGCTGGTGGGCCAAGTTATGGAAAGAAATGGACCACAGCGACTGTTGGCAGAGGGCATGAGATGGGGAGAGCTGCTATGCCATGCCCAGCCATGAGTTCATTCCTTTCATACTTTGGTTAGAGGTTCATGTAACAAAAAACTTTGGTTGAGATTTTCAGTTCAGTGTAGAGAATTTCAGACATCTTTGAAAATCTCAACCTATGTTTAAAGGAAATCTAATATAGCATGTTCTTCCCTCCTTCACATGCAAATAAATGATGCCTGGTCAAGAAGTCTCATAAATTTTAAAGCCAGAGGGGATCGCAACAATTTAGTCTGACCTCCAATATAACACAAGCATGACTGGGCATCAGGACATCTGGGTTCTTTTCCCAGCTCTACCACAGGACTGCAGTATGACCTTGGGAAAGTCTATAGAGGCCTATGCGTTCATTTCTCCACCTAGTTTGGATGCTTTTGTTTTTAAATGGCAAACTTGAGAGACCTGGAGCCTGATTTTCTCTCTCTTCCCCCCCCCCCCCCCCAGAGTTGCAGAGTCCCCTGGAGGCACCCAAAAGTTAGTGGGCAAATTGAAAGTTTTATGAAAGATTTCTCTCCCCTTCTTCTGTAAAATGGATACAATTGTACCTGCAACAGAGAGTTGTTAGGCTTAATCAATTAGACTCCAATTCAGCAAAACATTGAAGCACATACTTCGCTGCAAGCATATGAGTAGTTCCATTGACTTGTAGGACTACTCACAGGCATAAATTTAAACATATGCATAAGTGTTTTGCTGAATCTGAGGTTTAATGTTAGACCAGAATGTTGTGGTCCTTGCATAGAAGGTGCTACAGGGGTGTGAAGTATTAGTGACCCCTAGATACCACAGAGACAAGTGTATTATAGAGTTGGCGGAGCATAATTTGATAAAATGTTTTTTCCATTGGAAAACACTGACTTGTTGAAACAGAAACTTTTAACAGAATTACATTGGTTTCAACAAATTTTTCTGGATCTGTGATTGGGTAGGGGAACACCATTTCAGCCCAGAGAATAGCTAATAGTCCAATGGTTAGGGCTCTCACTTAGGACGTGAGCAACCCAGATTTGAGTCCTTGCTCTGAATCAGGCAGAGTGACTGCCCTAATTGTTGGCTGGTGATATCAGTCAATCACTCTCCACTTTAATTGAGCCAGAGAGAGACTGACACTGTATTCTGATAGCTGCCTCATGGGTGACCCAGGTTCAAATACCTGTTCCGAAACCAACAACTTAAAACCTTGATTGTTTTGTGAAATGGAATTCTTATTTTCTGGCCAGTCCTAGTGTATTAGAAACTTATAAAACCCGTGGATGAAATTTTGGCCCGATTGAAATCAGTGGAAGTTTAGCTATTGACTTGAATGGGATCAGGATTTGATTCTATATATGGCCCATCTACACACATACATGTACTCCATTGATCTTTATAGGGGTGGAATTGAGAGGACAAACAGTTAATCATTTCAGGACTAACAAAATGTACTCTGCTTTCTAAAAACGACTTCCCATTCTACCACTGATTTTCTATTTTTAGTGCAGAGATATGTTTTATTTCCACATACAGATGGGTGTATTTTTATAGCTTATGCAGTTGCTTATGTAGCTCTTTTAGGCTCCGAGCATTGCTGTGAATGATTACTCTTATTAGCATGCGAGCTCCAAATTTCCTTTGAGCATAAGTGCAGCTTTTGCAGGAAAGATCTCCCTGCTTCCCTGAACACCTATTTCACAGAGAAGACACTAGTCCAGTTTTCTTGCTCCTATATGAAATCTTGGTGGATTTACAGGCTGATATATATAAAAGAGACTAATACCTTTGTTAGTGTGGAAGATCAGAAAGCAGCACCAGACTGTTTAACTCAACTGATAACAGATTGAATATATAGAGCAAAACAGCATCTTTCCTTAATGAGTCCATGTTTGGTGCAACATGCAGATGGTCATCTTTGGATTCCAGCTTGTATCCTGCACTGGGATCTACAATGACTAAAAAGATGTCAGTACTGCAGTCCGTGTAATCACTGTATGCAGCTGCTAAGATCCAGCCAAATGAATGCACTGGCTGTTTTCAAGCCCTGAGAGATGGAGCTAATGATTGACTGTCCTCAGTGTTGGGGTCTGGACATCTTAGAATATTTGAATGGAGTTGTTCTTCTGTCACAGCTGTAGTGCTATGTTTTTTGCAATCATAAGGGTATTATAGATTCAGGGGTAACTCCGAGAGAGGTCTCTTTCTGCTGTGCGTGTCTCCTCCCCTGGCTAGTGGAGTGTAGAATGCCCATGGAAGAAGTAATAGTGCACACCGATCCCTTTAGTGCACCACTGACCACTTACTCATGCCTTTCCTTCCTGAAGTGAACTTATTGCTTGGTATAGGGGACAGAAGGACATACAAAGACCTCCCGAAAAGATAGATCCTGAAGACCTATCCATAAAATAAGTATGGTGCATGGACAGAATTGGTGCAAGTTTCCTTGTACTATCCTTCTACAATGCCACCCGCCTGACTTGGAGGGACCAATGCCAGTGCTAAGAGAGCAGGTCACTCTCCACATTCGCCAGTTAGATTTCTGCTCTTCTTCTTGAAACCTCCATTTAGGGTGCTAATTACTCCTTGTGGTGGTTGTTTTGGGGGGAATGGGAACTTGGGCATGAGACAACTGGACTAATCTCCACTTATTTTGCATAGCTAACAAAAGCCCACCAATAATAATAAAAATATCTTGTTCCTATAGCACTGTCCATGCAAATGTCTCAAAGGCCTTTTCAGTTCTTAAGAATTAAGCCTCACAGTGCAGCCATGAGGTAGGCAAATATTATCCCCATCAGATGAGGAAACTGAGGCACGGGTTAAATGGGTTAACCAAAATCATGCTGGAAGTCTGTGGCAGAGATCAGGAATAGAACTCAGGGCTTGTAGGTCTGTGCATTGACCAAAAGACCATTCTTCCTCACATCAGACCTAAAGGTTTTCAGTTATTATTGACTTTTCTTGATTTGAACCAGCGACTTAGAGGTTAAATTTACTGGGGGTTTCTTAGGATAAAATATGTAGCTTATTCCATCCCTTCCATGGTCAGGAACTGGCAGGGTGCTCCCTAAAAAACATAGATAGCAGAGTCAAAAGTTTTCTCTGTTAAAATATTATTCTCTTCCCCATCCTCCCCACCAATGGCCCATATTTCTTCCCTGACTTATAGTATGTGACAATAGCTGTGCAAAGGAGTTTGTGTTCTGACATGCAAGCACTTTGCTGGAAAATTAGATGTTGGGGAGATTTCTGAATCTAGCATTATGGCACCATGCCCTTTGCTGCTTTTCTGGTAGCTGCTGAGGCTTAACTGATAGATTTCTCAGCAACTGATCAAGCATTTGTGGACAAGGCATTGATCTCCCTAAAGCTGGTGCACATTATGTCCTAGGACAATAAGCTGCTTAATTCATGTTTCCAGAGTGTTGGGCTGTCTGTGGGCTAGGTCAAGGGGACCCTCCCGAAAGATCTCCTGCCATTGTTGAGAGGAGCAGAGCATGGGTTTGTCAGATTTCTCTTATCTCTGAAACGTTGACATATCTTGGAAAAACAGACAATGCCATCTAGGGATCTTAGGAGAAGCTGGGGCCTTTCGTTTATTTTTAGCTGATCAGACAAGGGGTTTCTTTGCAGTGCATCTTTTTTGTGCTTTTTGCTGTAGAACTGCCACCTGTCTCTATGTGTGAGATGATGCCAAATGCTTTTCCCCTTACCACCACAGGGTACATTGCTGCCAGGAAAATGCTTAGTTAAAGCTTCTGTCTCTGAGTCCAAGCACAACTGGAGTCAGATGAGTATAATTAAGAATGTCAATTGATTATGAATATTTAGAAATGCTAAAAGGGCACCTCGTCCTCTGTTTTAGTCTCCTTTGATCAGTCTTGAAAATATATCACAAATACCCTAAGTGCAGCAGTACAATTTAATATAATCCCTACCAGTAAGACAGATATCTTAAATTGAAATACTCCCTCCCCCATTTTCAATAGGGTTTTGATACTTAAGCCTAAATTTTACACATGGGTACAGGGACATATTTTCTTCTGGCTCTCTCTGATGTGATAATGACATGTCTGTGTGGGAAGTATGCTGTACTACTAAACAGAGGCCCAGCTCTTGAATCCTTACTCAGGCAGAACTCCAACTGACTTAAAGATGGAGAACTGCCAGCATCTGCTAACCACCCAATGTTATATGATGATTCTCTCCCAAGAGAACCCCAGGTGCCTTGGCATCATTAGTAAGACTGGAAGAGGAGCTCTGTGTTGCTCGAAAGCATGTATCGTTCACTGACAGAAGTTGGTCTAATAAAAGAGATTACCTCACCCACCTTGTCTCTCATGGTATCATTGGCCACTTTCCTTTTGAGTGGGGGACTCCCTCTCCTTTTTGGCGTGTGAGAAAGCAATTTCAGCCCAAATCAGAGGGGAAGGCCCTTGAAAGTAATATTTGTAACTTGACCAAAAACTCAGATGCTGACCCCAAAGTGTGTCTGGGTGTGAAACACAAAGAAAACTCGTATGGAACTTAATTCAACATATCAGGCAATATTAGGTGGGATAAGAGTGGTCCAGGTATTGATGACATTATGATGGACCTGTGTCCTGGTCTGAGTGTTATGTTGACAGCATACACACAGAAAAGATAAGAGGAAAAACATAAATACTCTTGCTGAAAGGCTACAATGTGAATAACATACAAGAATTCAAAAAAGGAGCAAGACACAGCAGGCTTCTCCCTGAAACTGAAGGCACAACTCACCCCCACCTTACAATAGGCTGGCTGCAGACTGCCCGCTTCTAAGCCCATATCACAGATTTCCCTATAGGGCCCCTTGGCCTGCAAGCAGGACCAGGAAGTCTTCCCTGAAATTTGAAATGACAGTTGACAATTTCAGGAATTTTTTAATACACTACACTACTGTGCCTTTAAGGCTTCCCACTGCCTGTTGGTACTATGTATTAAATTGAGGTGCCTATTCTACAGCCTCATTCTGTTTCTTCTTTTCAAGATGAGGTTCTCTGATCAGTGAACATCAAAAGAGGGAGGAAATTCAACCTTGGGAATCAAGCTGAATTTTCTTTGTATTTACCACAATGACTGTGCTTTCAAAAGAGAGGACGTGGGCTGGGAAAAGACTGTTACAGATGGTATTAAAGGAAATCACATTTGTTTAAACACAGTGGGAGATGATGCTGAAGATAACACTGAAAGAGGAAAATATAGGGATTTGCCCAGCAGCTGCATAAGAACTGGCCAAGCAAATTAAACCTCTCCTGAGGCCAATATAACTCATGCACCTGACTTTAGGAAATGTTTACTACATATGTGGCTACTGCCACCATTGTGAGGTAGAAGCATAATTGCCGCCTTCTATATTTGATGACAAGTCACTGCGGTTTCTGCTTCCTAATCATGTGATGCCCCTACATCTCCTGTTCCTGTGGTTCCCTCTTCCACATGCTTTGAAGCATTTGGTTAGGTGAAGATTTGAAAGGCCTGTTAAATGTGTCCATGTACATTACATGAATATAGAGGAAAAAGAACAGGAGTACTTGTGGCACCTTTAGAGACTAGCAAATTTATTTGAGCATAAGCTTTCGTGGGCTAAAACCCACTTCATGCGCTGATACAGACTAACACGGCTACCACTCTGAAACCATGAATATAGAGAGTAATTTGGATGCAATTATGAATAAAAGCCCCTTTTAAGTACAGCCATCAGACCAATGGTCCATCTAGCCCAGTATCCTGGCTTCTGGCAGTGGCCACTGCCAGGTGCTTCAGAGGGAATGAACAGAACAGGCAATCAATAAGTGATACATCTCCTGTTGTCCACTCCCAGCTTCTGGCAAACAGAGACTAGGGACACTCAGAGCATGGTGTTGCATCCCTGCCCATCCTGGCTAATAGTCATTGATGGGCCTATCCTTCATGAACTTATCTAGTTCTTTTCTGAACTCTGTTATACTTTTGGCCTTCATAACCTCCTCTGGCAATGAGTTCCACAGGTTGATTATGTGTTGTGTGGAAAAAAGACTTCCGTTTGTTTGTTTGTTAAACCTGCTGCCCATTAATTTAATTGGGTGACTCCTACTTGTGTTATGTGAATGAGTAATAACACTTCCTTAATCACTTTTTCCACACCAGTCAAGATTTTTATATACCTCTATGATATCCCCCCCTTAGTCCTCTTTTTTCCAAGATGAAAAGTCCCAATCTTTTTAATCATTCCTCATAGGGAAGTTGTTCCATACCCCTAATTTTTGTTAACCTTCTCTGTACCTTTTCCAATTCTAATATTTTGAGATGGAGGCGACCAGATCTGCACATGGTTTTCAGATGTGGCGTACCATGGATTTAGAGGCATTATATTTTCTGTCTCATTATCTATCCCTTCCCTAATGGTTCCTAACATTCTGTTAGCTTTTTTGACTGCTGCTGCACGCTGAGCAATTGGATGCAATTATGAATAAAGCCCTCTTTGTTTCTCTACATCATATGTTACTAATAGATACATATTCATTTTGATAATACAAGCAAGGTCCTTAAAGGATTTTGGGGCCCAGAGAGCCTCTGCATTTGCTTGAGTAATGAGTAAATTAGATTAAATGAGAAAATGGTGAAACTGGGAGAATAATGGTAGGGAGACACAAAGCAGAATGACTTCAAGGAAGCAAGTGGGAATAAGCAGTTTGTGGCTGGATGATCCCCAGAGAATTAGTTGGGAGGGCAGCTAAGAGAAGCAGTGAGCAGGGAACCAAACAAGCAGGTTAGAGGACTGCAGAGAGAGACCACTCACAGTGAGTGACAGCTTCACAAATGAAAAGTGAACCCAACAGTTCATCATTTGATGTATAGATCAAATATGCTATGAAAGGACTGCACCTTCCCTTGAAAGGGACAACTTTACCTCTGCTCACATATGTTTGGCTACTTATGAGTAGGGTTACCAATCATAATCCTAAAATAAATTCTCAATCCCGTTATTGGTGGCACACCATCTGTTTAGTTAGCTCTTCATAGACATCAAGGCCTGATCTACTCTACAACTATAATTGTATCCCCTGACCAGCTTATGCACAGTTAAGTTGTGTGGCAGGGACTGACCCATGTCCTGATAATTAGGCTGAAGCTTCCTGTGATGATTTAGGGGATCTGCCCATGTACAACTTATGAATTCTGATTTTATGAACCTTATGTATAACTCCACCCCTCAATATCTAGTAAATCGCCTATGGGCTGACAAGGACCCTGTTGTGGATCACACACCCTGTCTGGAAGAAGCTACAGAACAAACAAAAAAAGTTAACATTTTAATGACCCTGCTCTGGCAAGACAATGGGCACACTAAGGAAAGTACCTGAACTGGAAGAATCCAGTTGTTCCAGGTGATCTATAGGAAGCAGGTTTGGAGCAGTAGGTTTTCCACAGAAGGAGAAACAAAGACATCAGGTGCTAGTGCTAGCAATAAAAACTTAGAGGGACTAGCAGAGACAAAAGAAGCATGGGGCAGGAGAGAGGTACAAAAGGGCAAACATTTGTAGAAGAGGGGACGTTTTTGACTCAAGAACCAACCAGCAAAGAAGGAAATTGGGTGCACAGGAGAGAGACCATATGCTTTGGAGGAGAAGCCATGAGCTGCAGGAGGGAGATTCTGGGTACCAAAGAGACCAACTCTGAGAGATCGCTTGAGGGGATAGGAAATGACACATAGCTTTGTTTTGCCTGGATCTGTATATCTCTTGTGCTGGTTGAAGTAAAGAGTAACTGTGGTTAGAAACCTTTGCAAACCTGTGTCTCTTTGCTTCAGCAGTCATGTCCTGGAAGAGATGAACTGTAAACCAGCATGCCCGCAAGGCTGGAGCTCTGGGAAAAGGTATGCTTAAACAACTGGAAGTGTGAGGGGGCAGGCACTAATCTAAAGGTCTAGGCAGTTGACCTGTGAAGCCTCAGCTCTCAGAAGGGGTTGCTAGAAAGGGAATCTGCATTCTGAGTGTGTGCCTAGATACCCAGAGGCATTGCTGGACTGTGCTCAGAGTCAGGAAAGCTTAAAAACATGAGGGTCCAGTATGTGGGACTCAAGCACAGTCGAGAATGGGGAACTTGACCAGGATTTGCAACACTGTCAGTATAGCCAGGTCTTTAGAGCTGGTTTCAGCCTCCCAGTAAAAAGGTGGGAAATCTGTCTTGTTTTTGTTTTCAAATTCAAAATTTTGAAAATCAAAAACAATGTCAACCAACTAGTAGTATCCTAGACCCTCTCTATATTGCCCTGGTTATAGGGACATGCCGGGTTTCTATCTACCCTATGTCATTTAACTGTGTGTGTAAGGAGAGCCCCTGCCTTGGTTATGGGCGTGATAAACATGCTTTTGTGGTCAGAGTATTGACTGCAGACATGCTGTTCCTATCCAAGGAGGAGCGGTGTAGCCTGATGATTTCAGCACAGGGGCATTCCTGAGTTTTAATCCTACCTATCATACTAACTCTCGCTATGACCTGGGTTAGGTGCCCTACTTTTACAGTCTGTAAAATGGTGAGGTTTCCCTGCTTCTACTTACAACCCTTGTGTGAGGGGGAATTCATACAGAAATGAGGAAGAAGGAAGATCTGTATCTGTTACTTGTGTTTAAATGTACAACAATCTAGTAGGTTAGATGCTAATGTGCTATCTGAACGGCTTTTATTCCTTGCTGCTTTAGACAATTGAGCTTTAATATATACACACCTGCTCTTGGCAACATGACTCTTTCTATTGTCAGCTGCACCACAGGCCAGATGAGAGGACTGACTCAGATGCAGCGCTGAGTTGCGTTGCCTGAGCTGTGGTGAAAAGGGCCTTTTAATGCAAAGAGGCAATCTACAGTGTGTTTGAACATAAAATAAAGAACTGGAACACTTAAGGAATATTTCTCAGTGAGGAGATGCTTTTATTTCACAAACAATGAGAAGAAGGATGTTTGAATTCCCCTCCTTATCGCTCTCTTTCAGATAGCAAAGCAAACAAATAGAACAACCCATTATCCTGGGTTCCTACTATGCATGGGTGATTTGGCTCAGGAAAAACTGGTGCCTAGACAATGTGCTAATAGATGCACTCAAAATCCAGAGAGAGAGAGAGAGAAGCAAACCCCTGAAACTCGATCTCTGTTGGAACCAAGCTTTTTCAGGCTCAGAATCTGGCCTCCTGTTTTCCTATTCGCGTAGCTAAAGTCGAAGTATCTAGTTCGACCTACCTGGCCGTGAGGACGGCGGCAAGTTGACCGCCACGGCTCCCCCATCGACTTCACTTACTCCTCCTGCCGAGGTGGAGTACGGGTGTCGATTCGTGGATCGATTTATCACGTCTAGATGAGACGTGATAAATCGATCCCCGATAGATCGATTACTACCCGCTGATCCGGGTGGGTAGTGTAGACGTGGCCTTGGAAAATCTCTTCCCATTAAATTTTAAGCCCAATTTTGCAAACTCAAACGGGTCAAGCAAACTTTAGATAAATGAATTTTGAGATGCTTATCACACCTCAGCTCAAAATCAGACCCATTTGAGGGCCCTGCTTCCATAGCTCTTAAAACAGAGGAATGTATCTTATACATCTCTTACCAAAGAGGCCAAATCCCGCTCAGCTTATCTCCTGATCCAGCACCATATAAGTCAATGGGAGTTTTGCCACTGACTTTAGTGGGAGCAGGATCAAGCTCTTAGATTTCAATCCTGCAGACTTATGCAAATACTTAAAACACATGTAAGTCTTTGCATGATGAGGGCCTTTCAGGGGAAAGATGGTCTTGCGGCCAAGGCACTGGACACAGCACTTGGGAAACTGGGGTTTAATGCCTGCCTTTGCCATATACTTACTATGTGACTTGGAGCAAGTTACTTCAATTCATTTTGCCTCCGCTCCCCATCCATAAACTGAGAACAATAGTTCTTCTCTCATTCTTTTCTTGTCTGTTTAGATTGGTGTAGAAAATGTCTCTGAATATACAGTGCCTAGCACAGTGGGGCCCCATTACTAGTTGGTGCTTCCAGGCACTACAGTAATACAACCAATTAATAATGGAAATTTCGTGTCATTCCTAACTGCAGTGGGACGCTTTCTGAAGTAAGACAAGCAGGGTTTGGCTGAAAAAGTTCTGCTCTGTGCTCTGCGTGCAAGGATGATTAGCCGAAGTGCTATATAAAACATATCTTTGACATCTGCATTATTTTTCCACTGTCAGGGTGAAAGCTTCTGGTTTAAATGCTCTACTGCTCATCATAAGTGGGAACAAAAAGCTTAATCTTACTGGAGTCACTGTCTTTGTTAGTTTGAATTGGTTTATATCAAATTAATATCTCACCACCACTACAGCAAACATTGCCAGCCAGTTCTTGTACAGCTCATTTGGGAAGAGAGCTTTCATACAGCTGAATGATAAGTTTTGTTTGTTTTTTTTAACTCCATATGTGAGATCCTCACCCTCATTCTCTCTCCTTGATGACAGGCTAAAAAAAGGGCCTCAGAGCCTTGGGTTTTGGCTTGAGGAGAATTCCTCCAGCACAGGAACTGAACAAGACAGCTGTAAGGCTGCCTTCTCAGGACCCCTTTATAATCCTAGGTCAATATAGGAGGTGTACCAGGGTGAGGGCTGGGGACTTACATAAGAATGGCCGTCCTGGGTCAGACCAAAGGTCCATCTAGCCCAGTATCCTGTCTACCAACAGCGGCCAATGCCAGGTGCCCCAGAGGGAGTGAATCTAACAGGCAATGATCAAGTGATCTCTCTCCTGCCATCCATCTCCACCCTCTGACAAACAGAGGCTAGGGACACCCTTCCTTACCCTTCCTGGCTAATATTCATTAATGGACTTAACCTCCCATGAATTTATCCAGTTCTCTTTTAAACACTGTTATAGTCCTAGCCTTCATAACCTCCTCAGGCAAGGAGTTCCACAAGTTGACTGTGTGCTGTGTGAAGAAGAACTTCCTTTTATTTGTTTTAAACCTGCTGCCCATTAATTTCATTTGGTGGCCCCTAGTTCTTGTATTATGGGAACAAGTAAATAACTTTTCCTTATTTACTTTCTCCACGTCATTCATGATTTTATATACCTCTATCACAGGGGTAGGCAACCTATGGCACGTGTGCCAAAGGCGGCACGCAAGCTGATTTTCAGTGGCATTCACACTGCCAGGGTCCTGGCCACCGGTCCGGGGGGCTCTGCATTTTAATTTAATTTTAAATGAAGCTTCTTGAACATTTTAAAAACCTTATTTACTTTACATAGAACAATAGTTGAGGTATACATTATAGACTTATAGAAAGAGACCTTCTAAAAATGTTAAAATGTATTACTGGCACGTGAAACCTTAAATTAGAGTGAATAAATGAAGACTTGGCACACCACTTCTGAAAGGTTGCCGATCCCTGCTCTATTATATCCCCCCTTAGTTTCCTCTTTTCCAAGCTGAAAAGTCCTAGCCGCTTTAATCTCTCCTCATATGGGACCCGTTCCAAACCCCTAATCATATTAGTTGCCCTTTTCTGAACCTTTTCTAATACCAGTATATCTTTTTTGAGATGAGGAGACCACATCTGTATGCAGTATTCAAGATGTGGGAGTACCATGGATTTATATAAGGGCAATAAGATACTCTCCGTCTTATTTTCTATCCCCTTTTTAATGATTCCTAACATCCTGTTTGCTTTTTTGACTGCTGCTGCACACTGCGTGGACATCTTCAGAGAACTATCCACGATGACTCCAAGATCTTTTTCCTGATTTGTTGTAGCTAAATTAGCCCCCATCATATTGTATGTATAGTTGGGGTTATTTCTTCCAATGTGCATTACTTTACATTTATCCCCATTAAATTTCATTTGCCATTTTGTTGCCCAATCACTTAGTTTTGTGAGATCTTTTTGAAGTTCTTCACAGTCTGTTTTGGTCTTAACTATCTTGAGCAGTTTAGTATCATCAGCAAACTTTGCCACCTCACCTTTTACCCCTTTCCCCAGATCATTTATGAATAAGTTGAATAGGATTGGTCCTAGGACTGACCCTTGAAGGACACCACTTGTTATCCCTCTCCATTCTGAGAATTTACCATTTATTCCTACCCTTTGTTTCCTGTCTTTTAACCAGTTCTCAATCCATGAAAGGACCTTCCCTCTTATCCCATGACAACTTAATTTATGTAAGAGCCTTTGGTGAGGGACCTTGTCAAAGGCTTTCTGGAAATCTAAGTACACTATGTCCACTGGTTCCCCCTTGTTCACATGTTTGTTGACCCCTTCAAAGAACTCTTAAGGGCTGGTCCACACTAAGCCCCCAGTTTGAACTAAGATACGCAACTTCAGCTACGTGAATAACATAGCTGAAGTTGAAGTATCTTAGTTCGAACTTAAAGGTACTTACCGCGGGTCCACACGCGGCAGGCAGGCTCCCCCATCGACTCCGCCTACTCCTCCATGGAGCAGGATTACCGGCGTCGACGGCGAGCACTTCGGGATCGATTTATCGCGTCTAGACAAGACGCGATAAATCAATCCCAGAAGATCGATTGCTTGCCGCCGAACCAGCGGGTAAGTATAGACATACCCTAATAGATTAGTAAAACACGATTTCCCTTTACACGGTGGGGCTGTGGCACATAGTGCTGTGGGGATTTTGGGCAGTGCAGTGGCTCGTGAAGCAGCCTGGGGAGGTTGCCATAATTTAGACAGGTCCCCATGGCTGGCTGTCTATGCTGGGGACCATGAAGCAGCCCACGAGCAGGCAGGCACACAAGTGGCTTAAGGGCACTGTAGCCTGCCACCTCTCTGAGCTGCGAGTTCTTTGCTTCACTTCTAAGGGTACAACTACACTGCAGTTGGGAGCATGCTTCCCAGCGCAAGTAGACACACGCACTAGTTCTGTTCAAACAGCAGTGTAAAGAGCAGCGTAGCATCACTACAAATAGCAGTGTAGCCAGAGGTAGCGTGGACGGCTGCCCAGGCGAGCGGCCAGAGTATGTACCCAGAGGGTCTGGATGAGTTTGTACTCAAGCAGCTGGCCGGAGCTGCTGTCTGTGGCACCCCTGGCTATCCTGCTACTTTGAGCACACCAGCATGAGCAGAGCTAGCATGGCTACTCGCATTGAAAAGCATGCTCCCAGCTGCAGGGCAGACATGCCCTGAAAGGTGAAGCACAAAATCTAACCCTATAGTTAAAAAACAAAACAACTTATTGCTATTGAGAGGTGCCAGGGTGGCATCCCAGAAGACCCAAGTCTTCTTTCAGCAGCAAGGTGAGCAAGGGCAAGTGGCACTGCAAATTAATCCCCACGCCACTCAAGTATCCCCCCTCCCCCCAGAGACGATGACACTTACCTCCTTCCTAAGGTCTATGGATAAAAAGTGCTATATGAGGAGAGTTGGTCGGAAAACCAAAACTTTTCCCATGAGAAATTTATGTGAAAAAAAAAAAATCTTCATTTTATTTAAACCAGAGAGCTGAAAGGAAACAACACTTTAAGAGGAAATAAAAATTTTCATTTCCAAATGCTGATTCACAACACAAAATGTTCAATTTGACACTTCCCATGGGGAAAATGGAGATTTTTCATAAGAATAGACATTTTCCCATGACAAAATTTAGGTTTTGACAAAAACATATTTTTCAGCAAGAAAACCTTCTGCATGAAAATCTTTTATCAACTCTCAATAAGAATTAGCTGGTGGGGAAGGGGGTCTCTGTGCCCATTTAGTGCTTGGCTTCTTAGTGGATACTGCCAGGTAGAGCCAATTATGAAGATACGTTTTGTCATGAGGACACCAAAGTACTGAGAATTGAATGGAAACCACTTGCTCATTTCACATAGGTCTCCAGACAGCAATGAGTTTTAGCCATTGCCAACCTGGGCCAGATCTTACTGACTGGAGTTCCATGCCATATGCCACTACTAATTTCTTGAGCATGCAGTCTCCTGTTTAGAATAGATATAAAAATCATCTGTGTCTAACTCTTCCTATTTCATTTTTTTACACTGATGCGGTATCTAATATCGTCACACTGATATTTAAGTGATATTTTAAATGTTTAATTACTACTTAAGTGCTAATAAATCTGTGCCATCTTTTTCTGGCTCCCATATATCTCCCATACAGCTGATGGATGTTGCCATATATAATCCAAGATTAAAAGGCAGAGGCCGCAGCAGAGAAATTAGCTCATTTATCTGGACTCTGAATAGCAAGAGATTTTACATATTCTTATGGTTTTTGCTCCGCTGGGAAACAAAGTCCTGAAATCAAGATACCGCATTTATCTTGCCAAATTAGATTGTTTTCAGCATAGCCCAGTAAAGAACAGCTGTGACTATACACAATATGCCATTATGCCATCAACCAAATGAAGGGCCTGTACATTGCATTTAATTTGAGAGATGCCTATGGTGCAACTATATTTTTTCTTGTGATCACTAAATAAAATCAAGGAATAATTACAACTATTTAAAGTATGCACTTAAGTACATTCTTGCTATAATGTCGACAGGTAGATACACCGTTCTGTGGCTGGTAGAGCGCTTGGCAAGTTCTGGTTGTTTTTGTACCTCTGAGTGTATCTCACTTAGAAGTTTCCCATCTAATTCTATGGATAAGGTTGCTTAGATTTAGACTGGGTTGATTTCTTCTGGGGTTGTGCAGCCCGGTCAAGAAAAGACCAACATGAATTCCTGCCAGTCTTGCTCACTTGCGGTTCAAAGGTAATAGGGGAACTTTGATCTGTGCCACTTTTGCCTGGCAACAAACATGTTGGGGGACATTCATCCCATTGTTAGTGGAGGTTATCCTTCTAAGAGGGCAGGGTGCCGGTTCTTAAAAAAGGACTGGTAGACCTGTGCTCAAGTAATCAACTGGCAATCTTACCAATTATTGCCCTCTCTCTCTAATTTTTCATGGGGGGGGGGTTAGAGTGAAAAGGCCTGGGATGCTAGCTCTGCCCCTGGACTCCTCAGAGTTTCTTGACTCCTTTCATCTTATCTTTAGACTGGTGATGGTGCAAAGATTATGGAGTTGATCCAAAGACCACTGAAATCAGGTTCCCTTTGACTTCAGTGGGCTTTGGATCAGAATCCAAAGCTCTTGCATGTAAAGCTGGTCAGGAATTTTTCTTCAGTATTTTTGTGTGGGGAAAATCCTTCTTTAAAAAAACTGAACACCCTCCACCCCAGCCCCAAACTTTCCATGGGAACATGTTGGTTTTGAGTAACTTTTTGTTTTGTGCTGCTTTTTGTTTTTTGGGGGGGGGGGGTTTAAACAACATTTTTAATATGTTCTATTTTGACACTTTAGGGAAAAGGTTTAAATTGCAGTTCAAAAGGACTTTTCATTTCAAAATTTGTTTGATATATATTTTAAATGAACAAAGACTTAAAACACTGTTTCAGATTTATCAAAACAAAATGATTTGCTTGACGTGAAACACACTTTTTTGCAGAGGATTGGTTCATGACCATTTTTGAGATTGTTGGCTCTTTTTCCTGATTCAGGACAGGAACAAATTTAAAAATCTCAAGATTTTTCATGGGGCAGGGAATCAATTTTCCAGCTACTTTTGATTAAATGTTCAGGTCCTGTTGACTTCAGTGGGACACAAGGATGTGCTTAACTGCTTTGTTGATTGGGACCATAGAGAAGAGTGGCTCCATGCAGAACTCTGAGCAGGAGAGGGGACTGGACCTTATTTTAGAATGAGATAAGAAGCCAGTAGAGGGATTCTAGTACAGTTGTGTGCATAATTGTAGCTTTAACGTATTGTATGGATTGTAGAAGGAAAGCGGGTGGGAGTAGTTCTAGCATAAGACAACCAGAGCATATATGAGTGTTTTAATAGGGAAGGGACAGATTTTGGAGATGATAAAGGGAGCATTTGGAGACAGTGAGAAAATAAGGAAAGAGGGATCAAAAATGGCCTTGAGTTGGTGGGTTTGAGTGACCACGGGAAAGGTGGGGAGAAGAGGAGGAGACAACGGGAGGAACAATGAGAAGTTCAGTGTTAGGGCGGGCAGGTCTATTCTTAAAATGCTGCATCAGCACTGTTTCATTGATGCAGCTGCGCTGCTGTAGTGCTTAAGTGAAGACGCTCCTAGCTCTCCCCTCGACACAGCGCTGTCTGCATGGAGAGGTTAGGTCAGTATAACTACATCACCCAGAGGTGTGGAACAATGTATTTCTACTGATATAGGTCTGTAGTGTACTACCTGGCCTTAGATGTTTAATTTGGGTGGGTGTCTCACATGCTTAGTATGCTTAACAGGCTGTGTTAAAATGAGGACAAAATGTTGGCTCTGATGCCACTCCTGGAACGTTGAAAGCAATGTTGAATGTTTCAAAAGCCAAGATGGGAAGATGAGGCGATATATGGCCATTGCTGATACAGAGAAAGGCATAAATGAAGACTAGTCATTGGGAAGGATTAAATGAAATGTAAGAAAGGAGTTCATTGTGAAGAAGAACTTAAACTTATGCTGGAAAAGATATGTACCTTGGTGACACATTCTGGCAGGGACACTGAAATAATCTGAAAAACAGGTCAAGAAACCTTGGCTACTCATTACAAGTGACAGAACAGCAAAACAGTTAGGATGCTGTAACCTGCTAAATTGAGTGGTTTGGGTAATATGTATTCTGTGGCTATGGGTAATATGTCATATATAAACTGCGATAGCTCAGTCAGTGGGCTGGAAAGAATAAATTGCTCTAGAGAAAGTTCGGTCTCATAGTGCACTTAGATCTGAAACTAAGCAGTAAAATAGAGAAGAGGAGGGGATAATGTATAAATTGTGCAATTGAAAGTTCATTGTGTTGAGAATTGGCTTGTAATAGTCTGAAAATAGGTGACCGTGTCTTTCCACTATATATGTCAGTAGCTACTGTACTCACCTTAGACGAAGAATATCCTTAAGAGTCTGACTAAAATCAGTTACTTACTAGGCAACTTGCCATCTGAGGTGGGGGTGGGAAGGAAATCCTTTCTCTCTGAACTAGTGCATCTAACTTCTTAATTGCTGGGTACATTTAAAAGATGTGAGAAACCCAGGAAAGACTTTTCCATCCTATGGTGCAAAAACAAAATATTAGTGCTAGAACATATAGTGCAACAAGTCCATCAACATAGCTGTGACAATCCTGAATTCCAAAAGCTGCAGGTGGATTAGAGAGACTGTCACACCACTGAAAGTGGTGAAGTGTGATTAGAAGTCTTCAGACATCTCAAAGCATAACTGAAAAGGGGAGAGGCTGAGATGGCAGTGGCTAGCAGCATCCCATCCTATGTAGGGATGGATCAGCTTGCAATAGGTGAAAGGTGCATTATGTTACCATATGTGACTGTCTTACTACAGTGACTTTTATTAAAAATTAGGGGTGTGCCCCGGCGGGGACGGTTCTGAATCTGGATCAGAGCTGTTGAGTTTGGAGCCACACTGTTGGATCAAGGATCTCTTTATTTAAATGGCAATATAATAACAATCCTGTGTGGGTGGTAACAACTGTTTGTTTTTCAAAGCTAAAACTAGAGGTTTTGTTTTATCCCAACTTCCACATTAAATCAGTTTATAGAACACTTCATTTTGGGAGTCCGGATGGGTGTTTCAGGGAAAGGTTCAGTTTGTTGCCCCACTCATCTGAAGAGAGAAGTATTTTCATTGAATAGTGGTATCTTGGTTTTGAAAATACAGGAAGTGCAGCCATTCTGATGACAAGTAGTGTTGCACATGCTATGGTAATAAGCATGCATAGACCCAAATTCATCTGTAGTGTCCCTCCACTAAATATAGAAAGAGATAATATAAATTAGGCTCCTAATTCCATCCCCTCTACCTATCCTTTTCATATTTGAATGGTTTGTAAGTAACCTGGACCTGGGAATGGGTCTATTTATGTGTTTGTAAAGGACTATACTTACTGCTATGTAAATCACTATATGTTAAAGAGTTGAAAAGGCAGTGTCTTGGTCGGGTTAGGGTTAGGCTAGAGTTTGGTGTTCAAGTTTAAGGACTAACCTACATGAGAGTTCAGGTCTGCTGGTCCTGAAACCTTTACATCAATTGTGGTAAGATTTTTTTAATTTATTTATTTGGTTGGTTGTTCCAAAATTGAGAAAAATCACAGAAGATCAGCAGTTTCTTATGATTTCATCTTGTGCCACATCTGAAGTGAGTCTGGAATACATGCCCTTTCAAGCCTGGTTTGGTTTGGTTTGAAGTTTACATCTGGAGAATTGAATCTACATTCCCAAACCAAAACATGAAGGGATTTGGTCTGAAGTTGTAGTTCAAATCCATCTCTAACCTATGAAGTCACGTGCTAGTGAAGCTGAATATAGAGATTTGCTGTTGATGGAATTTGGGGCCTATGCCCATAAATGATCTTATTAAAATATTATTCTGGTTTAGGTGTGTGTAAAATTTAGAAATATGGTATAAAAATAGCATAGATTAGATAAATCTTATACTGCTTTAACTCCGTCAATGCTGAGTTTATCTTCCAACCCTGCTCCTATTATTGCAATAATAATATCTCAACAACAAAACAAAGCAATCTCATTAATTTTTCCTCCTTTTATTAAAGACAAGTGGCAATGAAATATGAATAAAATTAGATCTATTTTGACATCAGTACTTCTGAGAAATACTGAATTGAACTTTCAGAGCCAATTAAACCTCTGTTTCAGAGGTAGCTGTATACACAGTTAGATTGTTTATTTCCTTATAACTAGTACTATTGCTGTTAGATGATACAACTATTAATATCTATGCCAGTCATCGTAAGGTAATTTCTGTAATGTAAATAACAGAATAGTTTATTCAATTTAATATCGAAGAGTAACTTTCTCTGAACAAATGTAATCAATATTTTTACCCACATGTTTGACAAAGCTGAATTATAAGGTACCGACTGGGCTCATTTCAGAATGGGGAGGGAGGACATAGGGGAATACTTTCCTCAAGAGACAAGATAGTCAACCACAAAACTATGGATTCGAAATTGGGAGATCAGAATCGTATTGCTGTTTTCTTATGTGAATTTGAGCAAGTCACTTAACTGCTCTGTATCTCAATTTCCCCTTCTATAAAATGGGGCTAATATTTACCTACCTCATAGTTTGTACAGCACCTAGCATAATATGGGACCCTGACACAAGGCAACACAGTATAAATGTTAACAGGTTGCCAATTATTACCAGTTTTTATGAGATTAATATCTTTCCCATGGAGTTGGGCTGGGTTTTCAGTCACTACCATGCAGAACTAGATTTGAACTAAAAGGTGAAAGGATTTATAGCTCGTTACTGTCTGGTGAGCCATACAATCCTACAGGTTTTCCTGTTTTGTTTTTGCAATTCCATATATATACATTCACCTGGCCCCCAAGGTGTGCTTCCCATTACTCATATAGTCTTACATGCCCATTGATGCTGTTGTACTCATCATTAATTGCTGAGTTATTGCATAATTAATCAGCTCAGCATTAATTGCTATTTTGCATTGCAGGCCATTGCCCTCCCTGTTCCTGATCTGATGCACTCTTCCTGAACTCTTAAATCTTAAAATGCTAAGCTGGTAAACCCTCTTGTTGCTTTAAATTGAAATTGGGCTGTGCTTATCCTGTTCTGTTCTCTTTACCCTGGTTAGCCCTAATTTTTTATTATTATTTCTAAATTTGAATGAAAAATTATCCCTTAATCTCCCTAAAAACTTTCTAAACCACAGTGTGGTTTTTTTTTTCATTTTTCAGATTCCAACTGGCCCCTTACAACTGTAAGATTAAAGAATGTGTCCTTAAATGGCTTGTGCCAGGCAAAAGGCATATCCTCCTGTAAATTACTCTGCTGTGTTGTGTACTCAAACTGGGTATTCATCAACATGGATTTATTCACTGTGGTTGCCCAGAAGAAAATTATAGGGTTATGAGCAGGGCAGGAAAGGATGACCTAAGTGAGCAAGGAATAATCATGCAAGAGCCAGACCCATCAGCCTTCCTGCTCACCCATGTAGGGGAGTAATGGAAAATAGGTAGCCTTCTTATTCTTCTGCATGGGCTACCCAGATCACCACTGCACAACTACAAGAGAAGCTGCTGTCAGACTGCTACTCTCCTTCCCACGCAGATGGATGAGGTGTGAATGATCAGGAGTGGGTGGCGTCTTGTGGGGGGTGGGCTGGAAGTATTCATACTTCCATACTAGCATACACAGCTGAGCCACAGCAAAGAGGGAGTAAACTGAACCAGGAAAAGGGCTGGTGCATCTTTATTCCCCCGGGGACCAATAGGACGGCAGGGACTGAATGATGGCTGAGTCATAATTTGGTGCCTGCCTTGTTTGGGCTGAATTGTAAAATTATAATCAGAGGTACTTTGTGGACAGAGGTTTCATAGCAGATAATCCACATGATACTGCTGCTGCCAGCACACGGGGATTACATTTACACCAACTGTTCTTGAAAAGTATCTCCAGTTTTCTGTATTCGCTGGAAACAAGCTTTTAAGCACTAATAATTTTATTATGTGCCAGTATGAGTTATGAACTTATATCAAGGAGAGACCAGGTCCTTAAATCACCTCCATTGAAAAGACAGGGGAAAGAGTGTCTAAGTTTACTTTATTTTGGGGCTCATTTCTTATCTTTTTCACATTCCTACCAGTGGGACCTCTCTTCCCTATACAGTATGGAGCTATCAGGACTCCTTGTTCCAAACTCTGTTAGACACCATACTAGCTCTCTGACAAGTTTAGTGTAGCAGTTCTGTTACCTCCAAAGTAATTCTAGTCTCTTGTATCTAATATAATAATGCTAGACACATTCTGGATCCAATGAACATGGTGTTTATTATCCTCAAGAACTTTTCAGTTAACATATTTAAAAGCCTGCACAACTGGCTTTTGAGATTTACAAAGACGATGAATATAGGCTCAGTATTCAAGAATTTCATGTCTTTTCCTGAATGGCTATTGGCAAATTGGTGGGTGTTCTCCATTAGGAAAAACATTGGTGTTCTCCATCAACAAAAGATTTTTGCCTTTCAATTTAAGGTGGGGCAATATTGCCAAAAAAAAAAAGTTGACTGTGTAAAAATGGCACCTTCTTACTCAGCAGATATATTATCTCTGTGTATTTGATCCGAGCTGTTTATTTTAGTGACAAAATAATTTCTCCAACTTTTTGTGCCTGGTAGTACTACAGTGCCCACACAGCTATAGACAGTGCTTCATTTGTGCCAGGGCTTGCCAGGGTTGAGCCCTGGCACCTCTAGGCTTAGCAGTTCATAGCCCCACCATCACTGGGCTTGCTGCATCAGTTATGAATGTAAAAAAATTGCTTGACCCCAGTACCTAATTGCTTGAGCCCCAGCACCTCTTTCATCACAAATTAAGCACTGACTGTCGGAGAAGGAGCTAGATTCTATTATGATTCCTGCAGTAACACACTGGAAAGAATCCACTTTGACCTTGAGAACTCTAGTTGAGATTGCAGGGCTGGTTCGAATACATGGTGAATTTGATCTGGAGTCACTGAGGTACCATAAATATAGAACCCACCATACTTTTTTTGCTTGAGGTACAACATGAGTGTTGCCCCAAACCTGACTCCTGTTTGCAAACAAATGTCTAGCTCGAGTTAAGTGGTGTTTTTAAACCCAAGTTAGGAGGCAAAGGTTGAAGCCCATGTTAGCATGCAGAGGGGACACAGCTATTCTATATTGTTAATCCAATCACTCTATGCAATTCACCAACCAGCTGCCAATGCAGTGTAGACAAGCCCATAGTGAGTGGTCTTCATCAATGGAACAGGATTCCTCCATGTTTAACTTTTGCTCACACATTTAATGTTTGCTGCTTTTACTCATCAGCAGAGTAGATGACATCAGCTCATATCAGCAGAGTTTTACAAAAACTTCCCTTATGAAGCCCCAAATCATGCATTCTTGCTGGGGTTTGGGTTTCATGGCAAACTATGAACTCAGGCCAGGTTTGCTGAACTGTTCCTAAGGTTTGTGATTCTTCTGAGCAAATCTGAGTTTAGGTACAAGGAAACCAGGGATTACTTAGTTTTCTCTGAAACTCTGGGCAGCCTGTGATGTTTGCAAAGTTTCAAGGTGATGTATTGGCTGGACTGGGTTGGGTTGAGCCAAGCCTGAACTTCAGGAGGTGGGGAGGGCTGGAATCCATATGAACTGAAACAGAAGGCAAGGTTTGCATAAGTCCCTCTGAACTGAAACTGTTGAGTTTTGCTTGAATCATGATCACATGATATGTGTTTGTATCATGGAGTAAACCCACAGGCAGATGGAACCTGCCAATCTTGGACATATCCATTTTAAAATGTAGTTTTAGGTCTGTTAGATACACAAAATCAGGTAACATGAACTAAGCCAATATTAGTTAAAACTGAATTATAGTAAGGAGACTGTTCTGGCTTTTGCAGTGTAGAGCAGAACTGTTTCCTGCTTTACTGGAAGTGATGGATAAGGACTAGCCAAGGGGTCCCATTGAATCAAATGGCTTGAGGTAGACTGCGACAGCTGAAACAGGTTCAAGGAGCGATGGGCCAGGACTGCCTGCCAGGAACAGCTTGACACCAACCAGCTGCCAAGAGTTGAGGTTGACTCCCTGTACCACAATAGCTGCCAAGCCATATTTAATCCCATAGGAAGATCATGTCATGCACCAGCAACAAAAGAAACCTGCAGGATAATCTGAGTCGGGGTGAGTTACTGTAGGTTCCTCACAAACATGGCAGCTTTTACATTCCCAATGAGCCAGTAGAGGAATTTCTGTTATAATGACTTTCTCTTTTGCTGCACAGGTTCTCCTGGTGAAGTAATTCCCTGGGGCCTTCTAAGTAGCTCCAGTGCAGGTGGAATGTTAGTTGAGAAATGGGGAGTTGCTTGGCAACTTCATTTGAAAACTTCAGCACTTTTTAAGCTTTCCTCGCAGATGCAAGTTGGAGCCTAAATGAATTTCTCTGCCTTGCTATTAGCTTGAGGCCAATAGGGGAGTTATTGCTTCTATGTTTAAACCAATGTAATCAGCATATTAGCAAATCATCATTGTTGAAAGCTGTACCCTTATCCCTTTCCACAAGCAGGGAAATACTAGGCACTGAGCAAATCTTGTCTAACTTGATTAGAAAGTTCTAGTCAAGGTTTTTTGCCTTTCTGTTTCCAAAGGCCAAGTGCCCTCTACCACTTCCTCCCTAACTCCTGCCCAAACCTTCTCTTCAGCTCACTTTCCATCTGCAATCTCAGCTCCAGCATTATCTGCACCCTCTGTTATCCCACCTCATTTTCAAAACACAGAAATAAATTAAATGTTCTGAAGGACTTTTCAATAATTCCCTCCTAAAGGCTACTTTCCCCTTTTCTTTGACATGCACCATCACTGCTCTTGCCCTTCCTGACATTCCTCGTTATGTCCTCTCTGATGAAGGCCTTGATCCTGCAGCTAACGCCAAGTGGGTGTTTCCCTGTACCCATGCAGAGCCCCACTGACTCCGGAGTAGCTTCTCATAGGCACAGGGATGTCTGCTTACTTGGAGTCAATTACAGGATCAGGGGCTTAGAACAGCATTATTTCAACTGCTTAGCAGGCCTTCTGTACCTATTGGTGGAATAGCAGGGAAGAGAAGAAGAAAGATTTGCCCCCGTGTTAAAATAGTGTGATTTCATAACTTCTTTGGACTTGTCTGATATCACGTCAGAAGGATATTACCTTTTAGAATTCAGGTGGTTTATGCTTCACTTTTGGGAGATGCATGTTTAGTCCTTCAGAGTTGCCTCATGCACTTATTTAAGTTACTTCCATTATCCATTTGTATCTCTTGTGAACTCTTTCAGCTGAGGAGAGTTTCACAGGGAGTACTAGAGAATTACGTCCGTTTCTGGATTTTGATGCCAATGGAAATCTTCCATGCTACTAGAGGATTTTTAGGGAATTACAGTGCCTACATCATCATTTTTCTTCAGTGGAGAGCATTGATAGCTAACAAGTCATATAACATACACTGATTTATGCCCTGGTCATATTCACTGCAGTGATACTGTAAAAGTTAATGGAACACAGTTAAGGTAGAAGCTTGGATCTCTAGATGGTGGTGCAGATCAGTTGGGCTTTTGAAATAACAACTTTTTGTAATGGCTTTCTATATTTGTTAGATGGCTTTGTTGACCTGACCCAGTTTGGTCTTATCTCTGTTTCAAAGCTTGTGCTTGTATAGCTAATGTGTATGAACTAGATAGTGGCTTCTGTTCAACACAAGGGTAAAAGAAACAACATGAACTGAAAGAGAGAGTGGGCCTGAAATCAGACTGTTCATCAGAGAATCTTAGAATCCATGAGTTGCATCAGATCCTTGGTCCCTGGAAAATCCCCTTTCTGCCACTTAAAGCCGCCTCAAGGTATCAGTTCAAGATTCCTCTGTCATAGGAACACTCAAGGAGAACCCCCACTGGGTTTCCCTAGATGTGAAGAACCCAATCTGGCCCTTGGTTTTTAAGACAAGTGAAATGCAGATAGTTAAAATAAAAGGCAAAGCTGTCATTATGCTGCAAACAGTAATTTTTGGTAGTACACAAACATGCGCATATATATATATATATATATATATATATATATATATTTGTCTCCATCATTATATTTAACAGTTGACTCTGTCTGATCATTAGCTGGATTGTGAAATCTATTCCTTTCATGTCTTCAGTAACTCCCCTTGTCTAAATTGTTTCAATTCCTCAGAGATAGTTGTGAATATGCATGACCCCCTTCAGCATAATAACAAGGAAGTCATTTTATGTTCCATCTCATTAGCAAAATAAAGTATCAAAACAGGCTTCTCATAGATGTAGCTTTTCAGTTTGCTCAGGCAAATAATTCATCCTCCATTCCCACACATGTAAACACTTATGCCTGGATATTTGACTTTAGATGACACACTAGACTAATTTTAATTGCCTTTAAATGTGACTCCTCCTGAAGACTGCTAAACCAACTATGGGACAGAGCCTCAGGCACAAACCAAAGCTGAGTCAAAGAGCTTTGCCTTGTATGTATCTGCTCTGTGGGATGAAATGCTTAGCCCCAGCCGGTAGTAGGTAACATGCAGCTGTGCTGCAGCTTATAGTAAGAGGGGAATGAATGAGCAGCCCAATTTGCAGCTCCCCACAAAGCAGCCATTGGAGTCACAATGTGTAGGGCCAGTGGGTCTTATCCTCAGCATGCTACTTCTCCTTCTTCCACAGTCTATTGCTGGGAGTCACCACAGAGCTCTGCTCCATGGGGAGCTGGGTGTGCTGAGTTCCCCTGGGTAGATTCTCAGCAGCACTGGCAACATAGTCAGTGGAAACTCTCAGTTCAGGGTATAAGTAGGCACAATAATTGAGCCTATATGCCTGTTACATGACTGTTTGTTTTTTAAAGATGATTTATATCATGCCTAATGGTATCAGGCACTTGCATATGTACAGGAATAACTTTTCCATCTCTGGGGTGGAAAGCAACCTTAAGATAGGAAATGAGATAGAATGCATCCTATCCATTTGAAACTGTAGTGGGAAATTAGGAAGGCAGCAAGTATTTACCCAGATGGCAGTTTAGCAAGGACACAGGTTTAAATTTTTTCCTCTTGTGAGATCAGGTGGCAAGTTTCAAAAGGAGGTAAGTAGAATTGTTTTAAGTCTCCTAAGAATGGCAGTACTTCCAGCTGCACAGAGTTTCCTAGCATCATGCTGGTCCCTTGCTTTAGGACTGACTGAGACACAAGAGTGAATGCCCACCTACTAACCCCCAGCACCATTTCCAATGGCCTGCAATCTTCCTTGGAGATCTTTAGTGTAAGCACTGACTTAGCTTGACCCAGCTTATGGTTAGGGTCTGATGGGAACACAAGAGAAGGTGGTATAGCTACAGGCCAAATATAAGTATTTGATCATCAGGGCAAAATAATGAATCATGAATCTTCTTCTTCCTCCCCTTATACTATCTGGGGTCAGGTCATTTTGCAAGCATCCGCTATCTCTGTCTGTCTGAGACACTAAGGTCCACCTTCTTACCATCTTTGATGCAATCCATCCATCACTTCCTTGACTTTCATCAGTGTCTCTTTCCTACCATCCTCTCCTGCTATGCTATCTTTACCAGGTCCCCTTCATTCATCTTCTGCATGTGTCTGAACCAACAAAATTATACTTCCTGGATTTTGTCAGCCACATCACAGCCTTTGACTTCCATCCTAATAGTTATTGAAATGAAAGTATCTCTTTGCATAACTCCTCTTATGGCATGAAATCATCTCATCTCAAATTCCTGTAGGTGTTGCACTTGCTGTCTCTTTACCATGTATGCTTCTGCATTGTACAGCATTGCAGGGTACTATTTCCTCTAGGTTGTCTCTTGAGGATATCCTTATTACTATGTCATCTGCATATAGCAACTTCTTACTTTTTCCCATTGGCTTAGACTTAGATTTGACATCCCTTGTGCAGTCCAACTTTTACTTCAAAGGACTTGTTCCAGTCACTGTTTTAAGTGATCTGTATAGTGCATTCACCATAGTTAATAAATCCCCAGAAACTCCATATTTCCTCAGCACTGGTGCAGGTATCCTTCTGTCCACTTTATTGTATGCCTTTTCTAAAGCTATAGAAGCCCAGAAGCAATTCTGTTGGTACTCTAGTCGCTTCCCTAGCCCATGCTGAATTACAAACATGGCATTTGTGCCTCCCCATCCTTTCCTAAAGCAGAACTGCTCTTGTTAGAGGAGAGGTTCTACCCTTCTCCCAATTCTAGCATCCAGGGTACATTCTAGTGTTTTCATCTTGCGTGATAATAGCTTTATCTGTTGGTAATTTCCATGTTCATGGATGCTTTCCTTCTTATAAATTGGGACCAGGATAGACTTGCACCAGTCTTGAGGAATTATATTGTTTTACCATATAGCGTTAACTCCTCTGCTCATCCATTTTATCCCTCTCTTGCCCAAGACTTTCAGCTGATCTGCCATCACTTCATCCGGTCCAGGTGCCTTACTCTTGATTTCTTGGACTATATTTCTCACCACCTCCTCTGTTATGACAGGCTCAGGTACCACATTAGGACTAGATGTTCGCAACTCTGCATTCAAGCCAGTCCCACCCCTCCTTGTAACCGGTATCTACTACTGACCTTTTGGTAACTTGCCATAAAAAAGAAAACTGCTTGCATCAAGGTAGTCACCTTGCTTCAATAGGTACTATAGTTTCAATTGGCATCCCTGACATAACTGTGAGAGGGCCTTTCCCTAGTTACACTAAGTATATGCCCACTCTTTTTTGCCACCTTATTGCTGTAGATCTGGTGGACCACCAACAGGAAGTACTGGTGTCGCCACTGCTGAACACCAGGCTTCATTTAACCCATGGATGGGGGTTTGAGATAGGCTGCCCTTCCAGGCAGAAGGCCCCTGCCTGCTGTAAGCAATCTGGTTATTCTTAAAGGCACCAGATACCCACCTTTCACACCTGCATTTTCAGTAAAACTACCTCCCCCACATGAAGCGAGTGATGGGGTTTTTAGCTGAGGGGGTTTTATAGGCATCTTGTAGATGTTACTACTCATCCTGAACCCCATCCCAGCCAAGAAGTGATTTAGCCTAACCTATTTCTCTGTAGGGTCCAGTGTGAACACGAGAAGGTGCGACAGCTAATGCAAATATTTGATCATCAGCAAAAATAATGGACCTTGAATGACTTAGTTCAAGATTTTAAGTAACATCTGTAACCATAGTTGTTACTTCCTAGAAAAACCTCACAAAATCAAAGATTTTTTTCATTGCATTTTTGGTACCTATGGTACTGTAAGGAACAGAAACGGTCTCAGCCGATGGTCTCTGTATGATTGCTTTGGTATCAAGAGTCTCTAATTTACAGAAGAAAGACTGTAGGAAAAGGGATGTGCATGATGTGAAGGGAAAGAATTGGGGCCCCACTGCGACACAGCCCTGGACAGAGCACTCATTCTCACTCCTCAAATAACTTCCATTTCTCCAAGGAATTGCTGTATAACACTGATGCGCCTTGTTTTATAGTTTGTTTATGCCTGGGGGAAAAAAATAGATGTAGATGGGTCCTAAATCAAGTGTCTCAATATGTAGGCCAGTAATTACTTTTATGTAGCTTGTATTTACTGAATGAATTCAGCTCCACCTACAATACAAGTTAGGAAAGAACTTGTTTGTAAGCAGAGCTGGGCAAAATATTCTCCTTGAATGTAAACCCTTCACACTGAGGACTGGGCTTGGAGTTTGATGCAATCACAAATTTCAGCCTACTCTTGCACCTGGTTCACACAAACCTTTTTTCTCCCCACGTATGATAGGAGGCCCCTTTGTTAACTTAGAGGATTTCCCAGAGTATTTGGGGCCTGTTGAGTGATCTTGTTTAAGGGAGAGACTAGCTGGGGGGTTCTTCAGGAGGTCTGAGTTAATCCTAAACTAATCTTCAGGATCCTAATGGTTTGCTTTCAGCCCCTGTCAACCAAACTTCAGGATTCCATTCACAACCCCTGTCATGATCCAAACCCCACAGGGCTCGTACAGCCCTCACTACAAACATTGTTCCTGTATACAGATTTCTCTGCTACATGTACTGGTACTTTAACTTAACTGTGCAATCCATAAATGTCTGTAGTGGTCTGACATTTATCAGGCAGGTTAGAAATGAGAAATGTTCCCTCTTCAGATTAATCTGTTTCTCAAGTCTTTGTTCCTAGGAAACTTGCACAGCTCTAAGCAGCAGGTGGGAATAAGGAACAGCTGTGACTTTATCACATAACCCTTTAAGGAATCATCAGGCTTGATGATTGGTAACTTGCAAATACTGGCTGCAGAGCGCCTGCTACAGCAGTGTTTCAGGGCATTAAAGGAAGGGAGCACCCACTTAACATTCAGGGTATCTGCCTATGTTCAGTGTTTTTATAAATTAGAGAAGGGCTAAGGATATGTTGTTAGCACCTGGATTAGGTTTAACATGGGCTTTGGGTTCAAGGTTGAATCATTTTAATTGCATTGTGGTAGTGCCCATAGCACCAATCGAGGATCAGGCCCCTATTGTGCTGTCTGGCATCGAGATTGGCTGTACATCCCCTAGGTCAAAATGGACAAAGAAGACAAGGGTTGGTGGTAGAAAGAGGTTACTAAATGATCAGAGTTTAGCAGAAAAATAGAAGGGTTAGTATTGGGTAATGAATTCAACGCACTGATATCCTGTGAACTGGTCTGCAAGATGTTAACGGCATTAACCACAAGCAGGAAACTGGCTATTTCTGGGGTTGGATCTGACATGGAACCAAAACCATATCCAAAGGGAGTCGAACTGGCGATTCCAGTTTTGATCCATCTCTGGTATAACAGAGTTGCCAACTTGTGATTTCTATCATGATATTTGGTGTCTTTAATAAAGCCCTTACTCATGGAGTCAAGTGATTATGTGAAAATATCAGCTTTCATTTGTTTTTAAAAAGTAAGATCCTAACTCTTATGGTTGCAGGTAAAAATTTGAAAACCTGACCATACTGCAACCTAAAGAATCAGAAACCAGAAGACAAAATAACCTGATATATATTAGTTGACTTAAAAATCATGAGAATTTTTTTTAACAATCTCATGATTTTTATGCCTGACTCATGATTTTTGAGTTACTGAAATTGGCAATACTGTCGTTGTTCCCCAGATGGTTGTTTAAGGTGAAAGAAAGTCACAAAACCTTATGGGAAGCCTGTGTCAGAATCCAAAGTACAGTGGGAAACATATAAATGAATTATTTGAGAGAAGAAAAGAATGTACAACTCAGAAAAATCTGTGGCTAAATATTATTGGCAAGATTGTGCCTCTGAGGAATGGCCTACATTTGAGGCAGCAGAGGGTCCAAGGAGAGAACACGGACTTTCAATTGAAGTTGGCCCAGGGGTTGCCACAATCTGAAACTGACACATCAAAGTAGGAAAATTCAGGCAAATTAACTAAAGGTGTGAATTTAAAGTGCATCAGTACAAGTGCAGGGGTTTAATGTGCTTTAACTAATGCACTTTACATTTGCACCTTTAGTTAATTTGGCTTAACTTTCTGTTTAGACAAGCCCCAGTTGTATTTTGCAGTGCTCTCTGTAGAGTGAGAGGCATTGAAAGAGATTGAGGTTGAGAACCATAATGAGAAGGTAACTCCTGGAAATATTTCCTTTAACATATACATACTAAGATACAGCAGAGGGTCCTGTGGCACCTTTGAGACTAACAGAAGTATTGGGTCTGAAGAAGTGAGGTTCTGAAGAAGTGAGGTTCTTACCCCCGAAAGCTTATGCTCCCAATACTTCTGTTAGTCTCAAAGGTGCCACAGGACCCTCTGTTGCTTTTTACAGATTCAGACTAACACGGCTACCCCTCTGATACTTGATACTAAGATACCTTTATTTTAAAACAAAATGCCAGGTTCCTTTACCCTCTTGCGTTGAAAAATGCAGGAGCTCCTTAATACATGCAGTTCTAGCTGTCTTGCAGAAATAAAGCAGAATTTATGCTCCCTCTGTGCTCTAAGGATTACTTTATTTTTTAATGACAAATATGTCCCTTTGAAAGCTAATCCAACATTCTCTGTCCAGAAGAACTTCTGTTCTTTCATTTTGGATCCTCATTTGGTATTTCAGATCTTTGATTTATTCAGTGAAATGCTTCCACCCCCTTCCCTGATGAAATCAATCAGGACTCAGCTGCACATGTGCTGCATTATTTATTTGTATTGTGAGGCCCCAACTGAGATCAAGGCCCTATTGTACTAGGCACCGTGTAAGCACAGGGAGAGAGAGTCCCTGCCCTGAAGAGGTTAGTCTAAACCAGTGATGGGCAACCTGCGGCCCGTCAGGGTAATCTGCTGGTGGGCTGTGAGACAGTTTGTTTACATTGACTGTCTGCAGGCACAGCCGCCTGCAGCTCCAAGTGGCGGCGGTTCACTGTTCCTGGCCAATGGAAGCTGTGGGAAGCAGCAGCCACACCCCCCCCACCCCCATGCCACTTCCTGCAGGTTGCCCACCACTGGTCTAAACAGCCAAAGGCTAGGAGGGGAATTGCAAACAAACCAGTCCTCTGAAATTGGGAGGGCAACTGATCATGTGGGATAGGCCTACCTGATCATAACAGCTGCTCTTTGCTTGGTGCTCTAGAAGATAAAAGCCTCTCCTTCCCGAGTATATATTTGTGGGGGAATGATGTGGGGAAGAGGTATAGGGTGGGTAAATAGCATGTAAGGCTAGAGAGGAAACATGGGAGAGAGAGCTAGGACTCCTAGGTTCTAGTTTCTAACTCACTGTACAACCTTAATCTGTCTGTTTCCCCCTATGCAAAATGAGAATCAAAATCTTATCTACTTCCCAGGCCTATTTTGGGGATGAATTGGTTAATGTTTGTAAAGCATTTTGAACACACCAAAGTGTTATCTAATTTCAGAAAGGCCATTGCGGTAATTTAAAAAGATCCCACTGATGTGCAGTCTGCTACTATCTCCTGGGATATAGAATTCCACCTGGTGATTATGCTCTGAGGAAATCTTGTCATAGATATTTCTGCTAAAAGGAGCTAGGGCTGCAGCAACCCCTGCCCAGCTACTGCACCAAGGGACTAGAGAGAGTTGGGGATAGGATCCAATGGTTAGTGTGAGATGGCAGGGGGGGGTCTTTCTATGGGACCCTGTGCTTCTGCCCCAGAGGGGTGCTGGAACAATTTGTATAGTGGGGATGCTGAGAGCCATTGAACCAAACTAACAAGGAGTCTGGTGGCACCTTAAAGACTAACAGGTTTATTTAGGCATAAGCTTTCGTGGGTAAAAAACCTCACTTCTTCAGATGCAGAAGTGAGGTTTTTTACCCACGAAAGCTTATGCCCAAATAAACCTGTTAGTCTTTAAGGTGCCACCAGACTCCTTGTTGTTTTTGTGGATACAGACTAACACGGCTACCCCCTGATAATTGAACCAAACTGTAAACCCTGTATATGATGGAAACCACTTCAAGCCAAGGGGTGTGGCAGCACCCCTAATTCCAGCACCTATGATCTCTCCCCTCTCCTCCCCCACACACACTTTGAATGGTGTCCTTTGACCTGATGGAGTCAATTTGAGATTTGCTAAGATTTGGCTTAATTCTTCAAAAAGAAGAGTTCCTTATTCCTTTCTCCTGAACTTTTATGTAGTATACATTAGAGCTGTCAATTAATCGCAGTTAACTCATGCGATTAACTCAAAACAATTCATCGCAGTTTTAATTGCACTGTTAAACAATAGAATACCAATTGAAATTTATTAAACATTTTGGATGTTTTTCTACATTTTCATATATATTGTATTCTGTGTTGTCATTGAAATCAATATATATTTTTATTACAAATATTTGCATTGTAAAAATGATAAACAAAAGAAATAGTATTGTTCAATTCATCTAATACAAGTACTGTAGTGCATTCTCATTGTCCTGAAAGTGTAACTTACAAATGTAGATATTTTTTTGTTACATAACTGCACTCAAAAACAAAACAATGTAAAACTTCAGAGCCTACAAGTCCACTCAGTCCTACTTCTTGTTCAGCCAATTGCTAAGACAAACAAGTTTGTTTACATTTACAGGAGATAATGTCCTCCTGCCCTCTTCTTATTTACAATGTCACCAGAAAGTGAGAACAGGTATTTGCATGGCACTTTTGTAGCTAGCATTGCAAGATATTTACGTGCCAGATATCCTAAACATTCATATGCCCCTTCATGCTTTGGCCACCATTCCAGAGGACATGCTTCCATGCTCATGGCGCTCATTAAAAAAATAATGCGATCGGCTGAACCTGCCACGGCAGCAGGTAAATAAAATGGCCCGGCCCGCTAGGGTGCTTACCCTGGCAAGCTGCGTGCCAAACGTTGCCGACCCCTGATCTATGGTGACCGCATTCTTTAGAATGATTGGCAGAAGCTGAGGGAATCATGTAGACCTTAACACCCCAGGAAGATGTTCTTGATTGGCATTGCAATGAGATCATGAACCCTTGGCAAGAAAGCTCTTTGGTTATGAAATGGCTTAGGATACTGACAGGAGGTCTTTTTATATATATGTATCCAGCCAAAGGAAAAAGTTTAGTGATTTAGTGATGTCTCCTTTAGAAATATACAGGACCCTTCAAATCAGGTATAGGCCATAGCAAAAGGTTTTTCTATCTTCCTCAGCATGTGGCCAGAAGGCAAAGAGTTATCTAGCTGGGAACCCTTCAGAACTACAATAGGCAGGTATTAAACTTTAATGATGAAAGCCGTAGAATGCAGGTTAGTCCCTGGGATTTAGAGCTTCCTGGCCTTAATGTTAACACTAGCACCTAAAGAATTTTTTTTCAGCTGCTTGTACGCTTATCAAGAAGACGTTTGATACAGATCAAAGGTATAGCTCAACTCATCCTCAAAGTGCTGGGGAGAAATATACTCTGAGCAAGTAACTTCCATCATTCATCTGCCCTTCCAAATGTTTATATATTACTAATATGAATTCTATTACAGGCTATGAATTCTCCATAGATGCTCCTTAGCCTTCCTCTAATTCGGGAAATATATGGAAAAGTCAAGCTGTTCCAAATACACACCAATGAATTGCCATGCACTATAGATAAATTTGCATAGTCGGGTTGGGGTTATGGTACTCTTATTAGTGACAAAAGAGCTTCAAAATCCATTCTTGCCATAGTACGGTAAATGATGGATTTTTCACCTTAATATAAAGAGTCCTTGCAGCCCTCTGGAGTTATTCTATTTTTACATTTTGCTATTGGAGAGCGAGCAAAGATATGCCAATATGTCTTCCTTCAAACAGTGAGAACTGAAGTGTAGACCAAGCTGGCACCATCATTAAACTACTGTTGGGAACAGATTCAGAAGTCAGACTTACTTTTTGTATCTTCTCTTCAGAGGAATGTGTTTCGCTTACTTGAGATTTGTTAGCAAAGGTAATCTAATGCTCTCTGGCTAATCATTATTTTTAGGACTTAAAAAAAATAGTGCTAGTGTAATGATGGGCCAGTGGATAAAACAACCTTAAGTAAGGAAAACTGGGCTCTATTACTTGCTCAGCTACTGATGGGATGTGTGTCTTTAGGCAAATCACTTAGGGTTAGATTGTGACTTGGACTGCAAGTTTAAATGGCTATGGGGGAGGGACAGCTCAGTGGTTTAAGTATTGGCCTGTTAAACCCAGGGTTATAGACTCATAGACTTTAAGGTCAGAAGGGACCATTATGATCATCTGGTCTGACCCCCTGCATGCTGCAGGCCGTAAGACCCTTCCCTGGACTCTGCCGTTGAAGTCCCCAATCCTGTGTTTTAGTGACTTCAATCGGCTGAGACCCTCCTGCTAGTGATCCCTGCCCCATGCTGCGGAGGAAGGCAAAAAACCTCCAGAGGCTGAGCCAATCTACCCTGGAGGAAAATTCCTTCCCGACCCCAAATATGGCGATCAGTAATACCCCGAGCATATAGGCAAGAGTCTCTAGCCTGACCCTTGTTGTCCATTATGCTATTCACGTACCATTGCTTGGTTTTCCTTGGCTACTATGTTTTACCATTAAACCATTCCCTCCATAAACTTATCCAACTTAATCTTAAAACCAGACAGGTCCGTTGCCCCCACCGTTTCCCTCGGAAGGCCGTTCCAATATTTCACCCCTCTGACGGTCAGAAACCTTCGTCTAATTTCAAGCCTGAACTTCCCCCCGGCCAGTTTATATCCATTCGTTCTCGTGTCCACATTAGTACTAAGCTGGAATAATTCCTCTCCCTCCCTTGTATTAACCCCTCTGATATATTTGAAGATAGCAATCATATCCCTCCTCAGCCTTCGCTTTGTCAGACTAAACAACCCAAGCTCCTCTAATCTCTTTTCATACGACAGGTTTTCCATTCCTCTGATCATCTTAGTCGGGGTTGTGAGTTCAATCTTTGAGAGGGCCACTTAGGGATCTGGGGCAAAATCAGTACTTGGTCCTGCTAGTGAAGGCAGGGGGGCTGGACTTGATAACCTTTCAGGGTCCCTTCCAGCTCTATGAGATTGGTATATCTCCTTATAATATACAGCATTATAATCCATTACATTGTTAGTGGATTTTTACATGCAGTCCTGTGTTTAATGAGTTAGAAATGCAAGAAAAGTTATGTAATAAGTTTGTCACTCCTACCCTTTCAGTTCAGGGTTCTGAATGCTTCACTGTCCCCCAAAAACGGTTTTTAACCAAAACAGGGAAGAGAAGACTTCCCATTCCTGAGACTAAGATAATAAACTGTACCCCGGGGGATGGCTCACTAGATAAATTGCCCTGTTCTGTTCATTCTGTCTGAAGTATCTGGCACCAGCCATTGTCAGAATACTAGGCTAGAGGGGCCATTGGTCTGGCCCAGGATGTTCTTACGTTCAGGATCAGCCTTTATGTGCTGTATTATCGTCAATCACCAACACAAAAAGAGCGGAGATAAAGCAGGTTGATTCGTATTTGGGAACCTGTTTAAAGCTTTTATTTGCATTGCAGCCTAAAGAACTCTGTGGAAGAACAAATGGCTGTGATGGTTCTAAAGCAGCTTAAAGATGGTTCTAGTCTTTCTTGATAGATTCTTTTAAACAATTGTGGTAAATTCTTTCTTGCTCTTGGCTGCCATAATTAGAGTAACTGATGCATCAAATTCCTAACCTACTTCCTGGTAATTATTATAAATCCTAAAATGTTGTATTCAATGTTGTTGTAGCCATGTCAGTCTCAGCTGTTGTAGCTGAAGCTGTGTCAGTCCCAGGATATTAGAGAGACAAGGTGGGTGAGGTAATATCTCTTAGAGTTGGTGCAATAAAAGATATTACCACACCCACTGTGTCTCTCTAAATCCTAAAAGGCAAAACTATTGTAACTGACTGTATCATTCAGATGTTTTGACTGATAAAAATGGCCACAGAAGACGCACTATTGGTTTAAGCAGAGCGGTGTGTCAGTTGAATCTAAACTGAGCAAAAATTATGTTCCCTTTTGCTTTTCTTCTTAGGTTTCTATGGAAACATCTTTTGAAGTGGTTTGAAGGAAAGATATTTTAAAATAGAACAATAAAAAGTGTTGTTTATATATGCAAAGTCAATATCCTTCCTGCATTTTTGTTTGGAAGTGAAAATGTGATTTCATCATTTAATATTCTTCCCAGACAACCAAAGTTGTCATGACCCAGGGTCCTAAAGGTTTGTTTTTGTACATTTGGCCAGGATATTGGAAAGAGGAGGAATACTCCTTCTGTGCAGTGCATCCATTATTTATCTGCCATATCTTTATCTTTATTTTTTTATATAGCGACTCTGACAGCTCATACAATGCAAGACACACTTAGAAAGATATTTTGAAACTACAGCTCAGTTAAGCTATTTAATTCATGAACATCACTGCTCTCTTCCAGGAGTCTGTACTGTGGGTAACATGGGTACATCATTCCTTTAATATGCTGGAGAGAGTTAAAACCACTATTTTCTTCTAACCCAGGGCCTGCTCCTGCTTCCACTGTTGCCAAGGGCACCAGCACGGGGTCCACAATTAATTCATTTACATCTCATGGCATGAACAAGTTATACTGTATCAAGCTTATTGGCTTGATTAATCTTATGTTATTGATATTGGCTCTTTCTTCCTATGGACCCTGGGTGTCCTTAAGAAGAAAGAGCCACTGTTGCCCTCAAAAAATTAATCATCTTCCATGTGCAGCTTCTTAGATTCTGCCTGTGTTTCCAAGCCTGGAGCATCTCTCTCTGGAACTCTATTCAGGGCTCTCTCACTCTTAGGCCAGATTTCTTTTAACTGCATTTTCACCTACCTTCCTCCATTATGGCCCAATCAGAACCGTTGTACTCCAGGGGACATTTGACTCTAACGCAATAGAAACAGATTGGACTGTTAGAGCCTGCTCCAGGGTCCAGTAAAGTTAAGGGGGAAATCCCTCATTGATTTCAAGGGGCCAGGTTACCAAGCTCTCTCTTGAAGACCCACTCCTCCACACATATCCAAACACTCCATGTACAGCGCTTCACCACAGCAGCCATTTGCCGGACACAAGAAGTTTAATCGATTCTACGAAATCCAGAAAAAAATGCTACATATCCATTAACTATTTACCTATATACAGACATCTCATTTATAAAGCACTCCTGTGCCATATTCAACATCCTTTCCTTCTCTGTTTCTAATCTTCCAGACCCTTCTTTTTTCCCCTCTTTGATCTCCCCCAGTCACACACTTCTTCCATATTTACTGATGATTGACCTGTATGCTGTGCATCAGTTGGACTGACAGTTCATTCTAGCCAATCAGGTGTAGGGTTTTTAAGGGCTTGTTTTGCTTTTCATGGACCCATGTATGTTTTTCACAAGCTGATCTGTAATCGACTTCGAGCTCAAAGTGTCAGGATTTTGCAGCTTCTCACATTCTAAATTTCCAACAGAAGTACCATTTTTTTTGTAATTTTGGTTTCTCAAGCAAAATCAGGGCTAGATTAATACGTTCACACTCACCAAACACCTGGAGAGGGGAGCTATAACCAGGAAGGAACATACACCCTTCTCTGGGCTTCCAAAAGTGGCACAGGGGTCTGTTAGGCTGTACATCCTCAAGTCCTCCTGTTCCTCTGTATTTGAAGCAGCAGTTGGCACCCAAAATAAGTGGTGTCACTGTAGGTAGCAAGCAGGAGCCGAGGCAGCAGTGAGCACATGCTGTCTACTTTGCCGCTGTGGGACTGAAGTGAGAGAGTTCCACAGAAGTCTGCATTCCCTACTCTGTGCCTTCTCCTTCTGCTCGGTGCTGTCTATGTGCGACAACAGGGGTTGGCAACCTTTCAGAAGTGCTGTGCCGAGTCTTCATTTATTCACTCTAATTTAAGGTTTCACGTGCCAGTCATACATTGTAACGTTTTTAGAAGGTCTCTTTCTAGAAGTCTCTAATATAGAACTAAACTATTGTTGTATGTAAAGTAAATAAGGTTTTTAAAATGTTTAAGAAACTTCATTTAAAATTAAATTAAAATGCAGAGCCCCCCGGACCGGTGGCCAGGACCCGGGCAGTGTGATTGCCACTGAAAATCAGCTCAGCACGCGTGCCGCAGGTTGCCTACCCCTGTGCTACAACTTCAGGAGTGCCCTGTGACAACTAGGCATACTGGAGAACCCCAGTGGCAGCAGAAATATTACACCTGGCAATATATCAACTGTAACACACAATGGAAAGTATTGGTGATGAGGTTTAGCCCCAGTAGGCCTTAATGACCAGCCACCCTGCTTATATGTAATGGCAGGGTGATGCATCTATTCTTGGGCCTGCATACTCTGACTCTTCTGCTAACTTGACAATTGCCATATATTTTTGCTCAGTCTTTGGGTTCTCTTCTTTTTTTATTTAATAACACCTTCATTCCTGAATTGTACTAAACATATTTCTGTTAATACAAAAATAAACCACCCATCATCACCTAATGGCTGTGCTCAAGGCCCAAGCCTTGTGGGTTTGGTGGTTAATAGAGCCCTGGACCGGTGGACAGAGTTTGGCCACTTACTGTCATTTGGAAAAAAAAATCCCATCACATCTCAATAGTTAGTGACAGGAACAGTGAAAGCCTTTATACTGCACTTACAAAACTGCTGAGAACACCAGAGCCTTTTGCCAATGAACGTCAGAGGGGTCTGGAGATGAAATTTGACTCAAAATCATTGCTACTCATGCCTTTGAATCGTTTCCAAATGAAAGCTATGTGGCTGTAACGCAGAATGGGCACACAGCGATACTCTCCTTGTAACCAAAAGGCTAGGCTAGCGGAGTGTAATGATTTGCATTGTCACGTACAATTAGAGAAGTGTTTAGTGAATAACATACTGAGTGGGTGGGTGTGCGAGTGCATTTCCCCTCTCCCTGGGGCTGGGCCAACAAAGAGGCTAAGAGATCTCTTAACACTGCTGCCAACTAAGGAAGATTTCCTTTGGCTCAAATGGTAGTCCTATGTTTCTGGAACCAAATGGGCTATGTGATATCCCCAATAACACGTGTCTGAGAAAACAGTGGGTCTGCAGGTGAATCTCTGCCATGCAGGAGCTACCTTTGCATGTGCTTTGTTAAAAAGAATCTCCTATATATTAAACCAGAATGTGAACATTCATAGAATCATAGAATGTCAGGGTTGGAAGGGACCTCAAGAGGTCATCTAGTCCAACCCCCTGCTCAAAGCAGGACCAATTCCCAACTAAATCATCCCAGCCAGGGCTTTGTCAAGCCGGGCCTTAAAAACCTCCAAGGAAGGAGACTCCACCACCTCCCTAGGTAACGCATTCCAGTGCTTCACCACCCTCCTAGTGAAATAGTGTTTCCTAATATCCAACCTGGACCTCCCCCACTGCAACTTGAGACCATTGCTCCTTGTTCTGTCATCTGCCACCACTGAGAACAGCCGAGCTCCATCCTCTTTGGAATCCCCCTTCAGGTAGTTGAAGGCTGCTATCAAATCCCCCCTCATTCTTCTCTTCTGGAGACTAAACAATCCCAGTTCCCTCAGCCCCTCCTCATAAGTCATGTGCTCCAGACCCCTAATCATTTTTGTTGCCCTCCGCTGGACTCTTTCCAATTTTTCCACATCCTTCTTGTAGTGTGGGACCCAAAATTGGACACAATATTCCAGATGAGGCCTCACCAATGTCGAATAAAGGGGAACGATCACGTTCCTCGATCTGCTGGCAATGCCCCTACTTATACAGCCCAAAATGCCGTTAGCCTTCTTGGAATTTGCAAGCTCCAAATGATTAACTGCAGCTGTCTCAACTTCACTTGCAAATAAAAGTGCCCTGTGGCTCCTATAAAGTGGGTATTTGTGTGCATCCATCCTGAAGGTGCATGTAGCCATAGCATGTGTGCACAAAAGCAGGTTTTTTACACACACATTTATAGTAACAATATAGGTGGCAGGGTCTATAAATGTAGTTCTTGGAGCTTTTAATGCATCAAAGCATGGCCTAAATCACCAGTTTACAGGAATGCAAATACTGTATGTGACCAGAGCAACAGTGAAGAGGTTGCTTTCAATAGCAAATCAACAGTCATGGGAAAATACTTCACAAAATAAACCATTGATATCACTTTAATGCACAGATTTGGTGGTTCTGACTATTCCTCTGCTGGTCTCTAGGAGTGTCCTATCTCTGAAAGGTGCTGCTGCCTGTGAAGAAATTTCATGTTCATCAATGAACTCTCCTGGCGTACAGTAGCATGGCCTGGGGCAATACACTTGTTCATCACTGGATGTATCTTATTCACAGTATCTTGGGGCAGTTCAGAAATTATCATAGGAAAGCCATTAATAAATGATAAGCCACTCCCAGACCTCCAGTTATTGTCATATGCCAAGTTTCATTTACTTCAAAGTGATGGTTTTGCTGTCTGCTTTTCTCTCCTTTTTTTGAGGGCTACACTTGCATTCAGTGCCCCTATGCACAGATTTTACTATGAAAAAATAAGATCCTGCTATGCCTTCTGAATCCTGTCTTGTAGATTCTAGCTCTCTACTCCTATGAGAGCTCCTGGAGCACTGTTCAATATATTCACAGAAGCAACTACAGGTCCCACATTCACAAATCAAGTGTAGGATCAGTTCACAAAATCAGGAATCACCTCCCCTGCCCTTGAGTCAGGGTGGCCACCCTTGTCCATAAGTTTCATAAGCCTCATAAACTAGCTCTGAAGGTTGGAGAAGTTGAGTGGTCTCAGCTCTGGGTTGTAGTGTTTATTATTTACAGTGCCTGCTGTGCTACCTATAGCGATAAAAGAAGGACACAGCTTCAGACTTCAAGTGATACTGTTTGTTGGTGATGAGTCGGTGGAAATGCCCTGAAGAAAAAGTACTTTAAGAAGGGATTTGAGGGAGGGAGATTAGTTCACTCAGAGATGACGGAGGAAGAAGAGGAGTGGGAGAAGGATGGAAAGCTGGGGAATACCTGGGGAGAATGAAAGAGAAGGAACCAAAAGTGATGCTAAAGGAACAGGGGGATCGAGGGAGAGGTACAAAGGGAGAGTGAGGTGAGAAGGGGGTGATCTGTTGTTTTGGAAGCAGTAGACAAATCAAGAAGAGTTGACTCAGCCTTGGTACCAAATGTCAGCCTTTTCCACTATTCTGCCCTGCCCTCTCTAATGCTTCCTAGCCATTCTGACTTTCCTACCTTATCAGAGCCCTGCCCTTCGGGATCTCTATGCTTTGATACTCTCTCTGGTCTCTTTTACAGCCTTCATCCCCCCACAAACAGCATCCCCACCTGCTGGCTGAAATTGGTCATAATTAAGGTCTTGGATTTCATCTGCTTCAAGAGTCACTTTGGCTCCATTCAGGCGCCTAATGTAGATTATTTTTCCCTTCTCAGATGTTCGTTATCTCGTAATTGGATGTCCTTTTTTTTTATGGAGCCTTGTTCAAAAACTCCATGAGAAATTGGTTCAGTTATGAAATAATTGCATTGAAACCTACTTGAATAAATAACTTATCAATGCATTAAATGTAAAATCTTTGCTTTGACAATGAATAATGGCAACTGTATGGAAATCCACTAAGTGCTTTTATTATTAGTTTCAAGATTCTTAAAAATGTTTGGCTGTTAATCAGAGAGCCATATAGCTGACTCAGCAGCTAGTTGAAGGCTGATTGGTCCGTCCTTAGAGATTTTAAGGCCTGGCTTGACAAAGCTGGCTGCGATGATTTAGTTGGTGTTGGTCCTGCTTTGAGCAAGGGGTTGGACTAGATGACTTCCTGAGGTGTCTTCCAACCCTAATCTTCTATGATTCTATGATTCTAAATCATTACCCAGGTCCTTGTTCAGTTTCCACTCAGTCTTTACTCAAGCAAAACCCACATTGAAGTCAATGGGCCAGATTCTATCTAACCTACCTACCCATTTTAGGTTTATCTATAGTGCCTGTTACTGTGGTATCTAAAAGATCTATGGGTGGAGGGGACCTGCAATGTGAGATCTCCCCAATCCCATGGAGAACAGGGGCACAGCCACCTTCCCTACAGTGCTCACATCTCCTCAGAGCCCTTTCCCCACATCCAGAGATTCACTTGGGACTGTGTGTTTGTGAAGAGTAGAACATCCCAACAGTTGTTGCAGAAGATGAAGTTTGGAGTTGAGGGTGTTTATCTGTCACTTGTCATTCCTGGGGGATGCTCAGGACTTTGTGGGCTGGGATAGGAGTAGGCAGTCTGTGAGCAGGGCCAGGCACAGAACCCCTGGTGGTATGACTCCAATGGAGCTTTGTGGCTAGGGAAGCAGGGACACTTGTGATCAAAGCCAGTACAAGACAGGGTCTTTGGAGACAGGGCCGGCTCCAGGCACCAGCTGAGCAAGCTGGTGCTTGGGGCGGCAGATTGTTCAAGGCGGCATTCTGCCCGATCCTAGGGCAACACGGACGCTTTTTTTTTTGTTCCGCTCCGGCCGCCCTGTAGGGGGCGGCGGCGCGGAGAACCAGAGCGCCCTGCAGGGCAGTCGTCTTCCTTCCCTCCCTGCCGACTGGAGCAGAGCCCTCGCGGCAGGAGGCAGCGCAGCGGGAGGGGCCGCGTGGCAGCGCCCCTGCTGTAGCCCTGGCCGCCCCTTCTCTCTCTCTCCTGCCCGCTCCCTCCTCCCCCCCCCCCCCCCCGGCCCCCCTGCCCCCACGCTCCGGCTGCGCCGCAGGTTTTTTTTTGTTTTTTTTTGCTTTCCCGTTCTGGTCACCCTGGTTTTTTTTTGCTTGGGGCGGCCAAAAAGCCAGAGCCGGCCCTGTTTGGAGATGATGGGGGCCTTGTCCAAGCTGACTTGTCTCTTTAAGGGGGAGCAGGCCCACTGCATCTGTGGCTGGTTAGCTGATTCCCCAGCTGGCTTAAGAGAAAGCAGTGGCACGTGGGTCATATAAAGAGAAGACAGTAAGCAGATTGGGTGAATTGGAGGCTCAATACCAGATAGAAACCTGGGAGAGACTGGGATGCTGTAAAGACTGGAAAACTCTGCAGGCTCTACCTGGAAACAGAGAGGAATTAGGTAGGAGAGCAGCCGAGGAGCTAGTTCGCTGACCTTCCTGAGCAGGAGAGCCAGTCTGGGAGGCTGAGGGCTAGATGACCAGCAGAGGGAGTAGCCTGCTTTGACCTTCTTGAGCCAGGGAGCTGGAGCTGGGAGGCTGAAACAGGCTGAGGGCTAGGAGACCAGTAGGGGGGCTAGTTTGCTCAGCCTCCTGAGTTGGGGAGCTAGTGCCAAGAGTCTGAAAAGGGCTGAGTTGTTGGACTGTGTTTGCGCAGAAGAGTCATGAGACTGGTCTTTCATAGGGGGATGGTTGGAGAGTGGGGCCCTGGAACAAGGGCAGAAAGGAACTGGCAACTGAGTGCTGGTGGACTCACTGGGGAAGGGAATGGAAAATCATGGTAGCTTGCTATATTTTACTGTGGGAATTGGGAGAACAGTTTTGCCTGAGGGTTCTATAGACTATGGTATGTGTACATGAATAAATTATGCCCAGAATTGGACAGTGAAAGAGACTGCTTTTTTTTATGGCTTGCCAGGGAGGGGAACTGTGGTAGGGACACTTGTGCTACAGCCTGACACTGGGGGGGCGGGACCCAGGCAGCGGCTGCCTTATCACAGGCTTGCTCCCATTTTCACCATGAGGTGGTAAAACCTGCCTAATCAGAAAAAGAGAAGAGGGCCATGGACAGAAAAATGGGGAATGTGCTGGGAGAGAGATGGAAAATGTACAGGGGCTTTTGTGAGAGGTTCCTTGTGGAACTTTCTTCTTCCGGGAGAATGATTCAGGCCTAAGTGCTGACCCTGAAGTCCTTCAGCAGATGGATGGGCCAATTCAGAACATTTGCCTGAGAAAAGGCTGAGTGAAGACCTCATTATCTGGCCCATTTACTTCAATAAAAGGTTTGCCTGAGAAAGGACTTCAGGGCCAGATCCTTATTCCCTCCATGCTTATCATGTATGTTACAAACCAGCACAAAGAAATTCTGAAGACCTGCATCAAGGGCCCACAGGCTGACACAGTGAGGATATACCAGGAATAAATAACACATAAGAGAGGTAGGCTTCTCATGTGGTAACCACACACTGCAGTTGCATAGTGGGCCCTTATGCCAAAGACTATATGCCTCTAAACCCTGATAGGTATGTGCCCTGGAATGTCTCAGTGTTTGAACAGAGTAGCTGCTGCTGGTGGTAAATAAATTATAAGAAACACCTTTTCTTCTTCAAAATATTTATCAATCATTCACCCTTCCAACACCCCTGTGAGGTAAGTCCCTTGCAGTGTCCTGCCCTAGGGAAATACTGCACATGCCATGTGGTCTGAGCTCAGCAAAACATTTTTGTGCTCTGGAATTATTTTTGAAGCAATGATTAAAATGACAAATCTGTGTCTAGGCTGGGGGAGAGGGTGAGGGAAATCCAGCTATCCCTCCCATGATTTCAAACACTGATATTATCTGTACGATGATATCTTGGGTTTGTCTGCTTTCTTGTATCTCCTTTCTTTTTTGTAGTCTGTGCTATAGATGTTGGTTTCTTGTTGATCAGACCATATCAATTAATAGGCTCTCCAAACATCAGTTTACAATATACAGTAATTTACACATTATACAGATATTTAGGTGTGTATATGGAAAATAATATACAACCATTATTAAAAAAATGTTTTGACTACAAAAAGCAGACTTATCTTCTTTACCATAGATGGAGAATTTATCGTGAACTGGACAAACATTGCAAAACGACTTCCTTTTGATAATCATTTGAATTGTAATTCACATTTCCTTTGTAAATGCTCAACCCCTTTACATTCACTTTCCATGAATATTCTTGCAAACTGTTTTACTCGTTAGTGTTCTCTGATGGGGCTGGTACAGCAACTGGATATTGCCAAGGTGAAGGGAAGCCCTGGTCATTCCCCCTTTCCACTGGCCATACCCACTGACCAACTGCCGAGAGTTGGGGTGGCTCTGGAGCTGCTGTGGGTCTACAGCCTTTGAGGATCTCCCTGTGCTGCAGCTGGCTAACCTGGCTATAGGGCAGCTTTATGCAACCAGAGCAGTACAAAGCTGCCTTAATGCAGGGGCGAACATGGCCCTAATATGTAATCTGACTTGTATGTGTATAGTGCTGATCTAAAATATTTGAATGAGGAATTGTGAAAAATGGTCACAACTTCCGCTCTTGCTGCTGGCTTCCACTGCAGCTCCTGTACTTAGAAGATGAGCCAGTGTTGCATTGGGGTCACATTTGAACATTATTATGACCTGAACATGCATTTTGCCCCATGTAAAAAGGATGCCAGGCAACCACTAATACAAAAAAACAACCTTCGCTGTTGTGAATTGTCTGATAATCCCATGCAAAAGCTACCCTACATAGTCACAGAAACCACCCAGAATCATGTGACGGGAAAGCTAGAGATTCTTAGACTGTCACAAAACCTCCAGAAATATATTTTTGTTCATTTAACTCAGGCAGGAACATGCTGCAATATCTTCACCCTGAGTCCCCATCCGGCACAATAGGGCATTAATGGAACATTACAATTTTATTCTAACACACCAGCTATCTCATTCACAGCACAGACAAAGCTGTTCTCCCAAGTAATTACAGTGAATATACAGCCAAGGCTTTTCAACATTAAATAATACGGCTTTTTAAATTAAAGTATTTTACTGTATAGGGAAAGACATCAGGCTCTACTTAGGCCTAAGTATTGGTAAAATTTCTGGTTTCAGGAATTAATGAGGTTTTTACACTTTAGTTAGGAAAGTTTTTGAATGCATATTGGAAACCACTGAAACTATGATTTTATTTGACTCCCTTATTATTTTCTAACCAAGTATTTATAAAGGGCACCCATCCATTACTTGATGTGCCTTGGATATAACGAAGCAACAATCGAACTTAAACAGCAGATCGCCCCCTAGCAGCCTTCAACAAATCAAAACTCTTTCCTGACCAAATTCCCCTACTTCCAAACATTACCTCTCATTAAGCCCATCATGCTTTCAAAGCCAGAGTAAATAGGCTTTGCAGCGTGGCCTAAAGGTCAGTGAACTAGGGCTATTTCAGGGGAGATGAGGGAATAAGCTCCAAAGCTGAGAGGCCTTCATGGAAAATGCTATACCACTCGCCTCTTCTAAAGTAAGAGGGATCCAGCTGGAGTGCCGCCACTGATCACAGCTGTGGCAGAACACGTATTGCCAATGCCAGGTGTTGCCTTCTCTTTTCTGAACCTTTAGGGTACAATTGGTTCACGTGCTCAGATTTTTCTCTCCAACCCATGAAGACTGGAAACTTATCTTTGTAAAAAAAAAAAAAAATTAAATCTAAAATTCTCACCTGATCATATGCCTAGGCATTTAAGAAACTTGTTGAGATTTGCAATAAAATTGCAAGAGTTGGCAACATTAAGAATGGCACAGGGGGAAAGGCATTCTCTAAGGTAGGTTGGTCTCAAGCCATTTTGAGAGTTATTGGTTAAAACCACCACCTGGAAACCACTAGTCACCAACTGCAGATCCCAGGACTCTGGTGTCATGAGTAAACATAATAATAATACAAAATTTTAAATTGTCTAACTGACTTAAGCCATACTTTTATGGAGAAAATGAATACAAGGAGCTGTTATGTCTAGGGCACCAGGAGCTCCTTAAGTCAAAGGCACTGAGACTCAATAGTGATGTATAAAGCTGCAGGGGTGCTGGAACAATTTGTATAGTGGGAGTGCTGAGAGCCATTGAACCACTTAAAGCCAGGTGATGCTGCAGCACCCCTAGTTCCAGCACCTGTATATATCTGAGTTTTATCAATCACATTTACACTATCTGGGTACCCACACTAAATTCCCCAAGCCTAGTACCAGCGAGCACTGGAATGAGTGTAAAACCTGGGATGGATTCTCTGGAATTGTTTCAAAGATTTGATCAGGATGCTGGAGGGGAGAGTCCTAAAGACATTTCAGGGAATGAACTGTGTTGGGGAGAGATAGCTCAGTGGTTTGAGCATTAGCCTACTAAACCCAGGGTTGTGAGTTCAATCCTTGAGGGGGCCACTTAAGGATCTGGGGCAAAATCAGTACTTGGTCCTGCTAGTGAAGGTCGGGTGACCAGACAGCAAATGTGAAAAATCAGGATGGGGGTGGGGGGTAATAAGAGCCTATATAAGGAAAAAGACCCAAAAATCAGGACTGTCCCTATAAAATCGGGACATCTGGTCAACCTAAGTGAAGGTGGGGGGCTGGACTTGATGACCTTTCAGGGTCCCTTCCAGTTCTAGGAGATGGGTATATCTCCATAATTTACAGTTTTCAAGCAGATCTTAATAAGAATGACAGATATATGCTGTTGAAAAGCTGATGTATAATAAAATAAGTAGCATCTGATCTATCAACTGAAAGCTTTTATCCTGTATCAAGTAATGGTCTCTAGCATTGGGCATGATTTTCTTCCCAGTGAAGTGAATGACAAAATTCCCACTGACTTCCTTCTGAGGGACTGTGGTGGTCAGTGGCACAGATGTGAAAGGCCATCTTGCTTTTAGCTAGGATGACCAGATGTCCCAATTTCATAGGGACAGTCCCGATATTAGGGGCTTTTTCTTATATAGGCGCCTATTACCCCTCACCCCATCCCGATTTTTCACTCTTTCTATCTGGTCACCCTACTTTTACCTCATACTGGCTTGACTCAAGGCTCAAACCTGCTTCCATTCAAGTTAATGGGACTTCTTGCCATTGACCTCAGGGGGTGCTGGGGTCAGGCCATCGGTCATATGGCCACAGCTGCGGTGAGGTGACATATTCCTCTGGATGTGAGCCCTAAGTGATTCCCATTCCTACTATTCAGGCTCCTTGCATCCCTAACCCAGCAGCCGTCTGACCAGTTTTGTGGAACAGAGTGAAGAAAGCCTCCGTGCCCATGTACACTGGCTGACATGCAGAAAGCAAAATATGTTTTAGGAGATGAAAGCCCGAAAGGCTGTAAAGAGGATGAGACAGACGCTGTTGCTAAGAGCTCAGAAGGAAGCTTCCTCTGCTCCTTGAACTAATGTTATCTTTTAGTATGTCAAATCGGTGGTGCTACATAGGGGGTGTCATTCAGCCACTGCAGATGCACTTACCAATTTTATTATCCACTGGGAAACAGAGTATGACTAAAAGCAACATGATAAATTGTTGTAGAAATGGCCTCTAAACAAACATCAGTTCTCTCTCTTGCTTCTTTTCTTCAATTTCTCTTTATATCCTTTTTTAGATTATAATATTTCTATGCACTATAAATGGAAACAAAAAAAAAAAACCCTGCTCAATACGGTGAGCTGAGAATAGAGTTCAATGATTTGGAGAATATTTTTTCAGAATAAAAACACTGAGTTTTGTTAGTTATTATTTATGGGGTTGGATTATTTGTTATTTATTCCTATCTGGCCAACCAAGGGGTATTCATTGGACCTTTCTGTAAAATCCTGACTGCTTCATAAATAATGTTTTGTCTGAAAATACTGACTAGAAATGCCTTATTCACTATTTTAAAATGTTTCATCTAATCACATCATGCAACTTAGGTGACAACCACACAATACAGAGAATGAATAGTTGAAACAAACAGTTTGAGAATCATTTATAGTTTGAAAGTTTATTCATCAAAGGTAAAACTTCCCAAAGCACCTAAGTGACTTTGGAGTCTAGGTCCCACTGAAGATTTAGGCTCTTATGTGTCTTCGCTGTTTTTGAAAATTGGATTTAGACTCATAGGAACATAGGAAGTGCCAGTCTGGATCAGACCCAATCCAGTTTAATCCAGTATCCCGTCTCCAATAGTGGCCAGTACGAAATGCTTCAGTAGGCAGACGTGGGATAAGCTACTCCTCACACAAAATTTCATCCTGGTCTCTACCAGAGATTGGCTTAAGCCCTGAAGCACAAGGTTTAGCAAAATGTTAAACCTTGCAAAACGTTTGTTGTTAATTTTTGAAAATGGGACTTAGGCTCCTAAGTGACTTCGGCACTTTTGTACCTCTAGAGTATCCAGATAATGATTATGGATAAAGAATGTATTCTGAGCAAATCAAGGTTTGGTTAAAACCCCCCAAAAGGGCTGCTTTCATAATGGCCATTACACATAAATTGTTTGACCAGCTCAAGCTGAGAGTTGTGATGGCCAAGCCAATGTTGTACTTGTTTTTCTTCCTTTGAGGGAAGCTACAGAATGAGTAGAACTTCAGGGACAAAGTGATAGCAGTAAAAATGAAGGTCTGTAGAAGATTGCTTGGGCAAATGTGTCTTGGGGTTATCCCTCCTAAGTAGGGACACCTGGAATGTCTGGTGCATGCATGGGCATGTAGGTGCCTTGATAGAAGAAGTTCTTTATGTAATACAGCAACCTCGTCAATCCTTTACTTCACGTCTTTTCCAAATTTTGACAAGCCCTAACACTGGCTTTTAAGGGATCCCTGTTTGTTTTTTAAAGTGATCACTTTTAGCAGTGCGAAGTGAGGGTCTCAGGGCCCGATTAATTGTTGCACTGGCTATGCTAGCACAGAATATCCATAGCATAGGTGTAAGGCCACTCCCCGTGAATATCTTCAGCACAGAGGCTCTTTCCATCACAGGTAGTGCAACCTCTTTAGGTTTTATATGAGTGTGCTATGGCCTGGTCCACACTAACCCCCCACTTCGAACTAAGGTACGCAAATTCAGCTACGTTAATAACGTAGCTGAATTCGAAGTACCTTAGTTCGAACTTACCGCGGGTCCAGACGCAGCAAGCAGGCTCCCCCGTTGATGCCGCGTACTCCTCTCGCCGAGCTGGAGTACCGGCATCGACGGCGAGCACTTCCGGGATCGATCCGGGATTGATTTATCGCGTCTAGACAAAACGCGATAAATCGATCCCAGAAGGTCGATTGCTTACGGCCGGACCAGGAAGTAAGTGTAGACCTGCCCTATGTCTGCATATATGTAAATAGCTAATAGACAAGGTGTCAGGAGGTCACGGTCTAGAATATGTTGCATAGTTCCTGGCGTTGGTATGACCAATGAAACCTCCTTTGTACTGCAAATGGCTTCCTCTGTGGAGTTCTTTACATGGCCCTTTAACAGCTGGCTAAGTGCACCCCTACAGAAGCACCTGGTGTAGGAAACATGGCCAGGGCTGACAGTGGCCTGTTGATTCCTCACAGCCAGTGACACTGAACATGAATTGTGGGAGGCAGGACTGCCAGAGCCTTGTGGGGAAATGGAAGCTGCCTATGCTCAGATCCTTCAGTGGCCTTAGTGCCAGCTCAGGGATGGAACCTCTACTCCATGATTTGTCTGAATTCTCCCTCTTCCTTGCTGTCTCTGCTTTTTTAATTTCATTCAAGGCCCTGCATCTCTTTTCCCACAGATTCACAGACAATGGGTTTTCAGAGTCAGGGGACCATCAATTCAAATGTACACATTAAAGCACAAATTTTACTAATGGCCTCCAGCAATTAATAAGCACTAATTCATTAAATGCTGGGAGATGGCTGGAGCAAAAAAATGCCCGATTTGCAGATAAACTGACTTAAAGCTAATTAGATCTGCCGAGCAGCCAAAAATGTGTGTCGCCAACTGGGAAGGGGCCCACTCCAGTTAGATGTAGAGTTCAATTTAAAGAAGAAAAGCTTTTACCGGAGGATTAGGAGTCAGGCATGTTATACGTATTTGCTTTTCAACCGGAATTGAGAGCAAAACTTTGCTGGTGTCATGTATATTTTATTCATTATAAATTACTCTGTACCTGATTCTGAATAACTTACTGAGACAAATACAAGTAGGTTTAGAACAGCATGGAGCTGGGCCTCAATTCAGCAAAGCATTTAAACCTGTGCTCGAGACCATCCCTGTTCAGCAAAGCACTTAAGTATGTGCTTAGCTCCCACTGACTTCAGTAAGAACTGAGCATGGGGTTTAGATTAAGTATGTGTTTTCCTAAATAGGGATGCTTTCCTGACTCTGTCTTATGTGGGACTAACACACAGGAAATGCTGATTTTTTGCTTTCACTTAGTAGCTACATTTAAGAAGTATTATAGTATTTACTGGATTTTCTGTTAATAATTGTAAGAATTAATTCTCAAGATATAACTCATTTTTAAGGCCCTACTTGAATTGTGAGATGATTGTCAAAAAATTGTGGCTGCGTTGCAGACATGCCATGCAAAATTGCGGAAAAGAATGGATCTTATTATTTGTGGTTATAAAGTCCATTATTACTTTTCCATGATTTTCCACTGTTGGCCACCTGGGGCTGACAGCGGGAACACGGGGCTGAGAGCGGCCACCTGGGGCTGACAGCGGGAACACGGGGCTGAGAGCAGCGGCTCCCGCTCCCGCTCTCAGCCCCACACAAGGCAGGACTTCCGCTGTCAAAACTGCAGTGGAAGCCTAATGTTGCGGAATCTGCAATATCGCAAGTTAAGTAGGGCCTTACTTATATCTGTATTAGCATTCTGGGTCTGTATTAATAATCTTTGTCCTTTCTGTATTTCTGCTTAGGACTCTATTTCTCTCTTGAAATAAGCCTATGCCATTTACATAATGAAGGATAACTAAAGGCGTTGTTCACAACAACTTAAGGAAAAGTTAGTGAACAGTATATTATGATGATGATTTAATTATTGTATTGTGGTAGCATGTAGGGACCGCAATCATAGACCAGGAGCCCATTGTGCTAGGTGCTGTACAAACAGAACAAAAAGACAGTCCTGGCCCAGGGAGCTTGCAGTCTATTTCAGAAGAAATATGTAACCCTACATTTGTGTAATAAAAGTGATACCTTTTCTAGGCATTTTGTAGATGATAAACTCTTTGAGAGAGATATTGCAGCCACATTCTCTGTTGCTCTACACCTTGTGTGGTCACTTATGCTGTATTGCCAACCTCAAGAGAAAAGAAAATCATGAGTCAGACCCTCCAAAATCATGATTGGCCCAAAATATGATTTAAAAAAAAAAAGCAAATCATGTGTTTCAGCCTGTCTTTTGACTTTTTAATTCCCCTCTATTCCTCTGACAGTGTATGTGGGATAATTTCAGATTCAAAAGTCAACCTTTAATGAACACAACAATGCTTGCCTCTCCTTGGCTGCTCAGATGGAGATTCCACTTACCCTCTCCTCACCCCTGAGATAGGAAATGGATGGCAGCATCCCTATTACTGTCTTCACCCAGCAGCAACACTTCGCTGCCTCTTGCTTTACTGGGACTTCTCTATTTGGGATCCACCATCGACGCTTCCCCTTCCCACTGCCCCAGGGCCATACATACAGGCAGGGCTCAGTGGCAGGGCAGGTCTGTCTCCTTAGCTCTCGCACACAGCTCTGCCTGTGTGCCCAGCCCTGAAAATCACAGGATCAGAAGAGCTTCTTATAGCATCACAATGGCTCCTCCTGCAGGTACCAAAATCCTATGACTTACAGTCAGTTCACACGAGGGGGACTCCACTTCCCCCAGGCTGGGGGAGCTGCCATCCAATCCTGTCATCTCCCTCCTGCACCCAACATCTCCCTGCACCCCATTACCCTGCAATACCTAAATCTGTGTCCGCTGCTCTTCACAATTCCCTGTGTCCTTTCTAGCTCCCTTAGAAAGGGATGTCCTGATATTATTGGGACTGTCCTGATCTTAGGGGCTTTGTCTTATATATGCAATTAACCCCCCCACACACACAAAAAAGGGGCCCGTTTTTTCACACTTGCTATCTGGTCACCCTAAGCCAGTGGTGGGCAACCTGCGGCCCATCAGGGTAATCCACTGGCAGGCCATTTCTTTACATTGACCGTCCACAGGCCTGGCTGCCCGCAGCCCCCAGTGGCAGGGGTTCGCCATTCCTGGCCAATGGGAGCTGCGAGAAGCAGCAGCCAGCATGTCCCTGTGGCCCGCGCCACTTCACGCAGCTCCCATTAAACAGGGGTGGGCAAATTTTTTGGCCCAAGGCCCACACCTGGGTGGGGAAATTGTATGCAGGGCCATGAATGTAAGGCTGGGAGAGGGGTTGGGCTGTGGGAGGGAGTGCGGTGTGCAGGAAGGGGATCAGGGCAGGGGTTTGGGGGTGTAGGAGGGGTGCGGAGTGCGGGACGGGGCACAAGGCAGGGGGTTGGGGTGCAGGAGGAGTGCAAGAGGGGGTTCATGGCAGGGGGTTGGGGTGCAAGAGGGAGTTCATGGCAGGGGGTTCGGGTGCAGGAGGGGTGCGGCAGGGATCTCAGGGCAAGGGGTTGGGATACAGGAGGGGTTTGGGCTGCGGGCTCTGGCCCAGCGCCGCTTACCTTGAGTGGCTCTGGGGTGGCAGTGGTGTGCAGCGGGGCTAAGGCAGGCTCCCTGTCTGCCCTGGCCCTGCGCCGCTCCCGGAAGTGGCTAGCATGTCTGGCAGTGGCTCTTGGGGGCAGGGTGGGTGGGGCAGGTGGCTCTGCCGCGCGCTGCCCTCGCCTGTGAGTACCACCCCCAAAGCTCCCATTGGCCACGGTTCCCCGTTCCCGACCAATGGGAGCTGCGGGGGGCGGTGCCTGCAGGCGAGGGCAGCGCACGGAGTCCTCCGTTCCCATCTCCCGCCGCAGGGACGTGGTGCTGGCCACTTCCAGGAGCGGGGTCAGTGCAGGCAGGGAGACTGTCTTAGCCCTGCTGTGCCATGGGGATGGCAAACTCGCGGGCCAGAGTGAAAGCCTTGATGGGCCGGATCCGGCTCATGGACTGTAGTTTGCCCTCTCCTGTCTTATAAGATGGCAGCTTTTAGGGGATACAAAACCATTAACCGACTATGCCTCTGTCCTTGGAGCTAAGCTCACATCACTCTCTGGGATGGACTTTCTCTCATTAGCCTTTTATATTGTTTCTTTTAACAGGACCCAAAGAAAGAACAAGTTTCTACCATGCTGTAAATCCAGGTAATCATGCAATATTTTCCAACATTAAGTGTTAGTGACAGCCTAGTAATGCTCTCTGTGGTATTTATATATGTGTGGGTGTATATTTAGCTATCTTTAATTATGGCTTCCTCTCTATGCCAGTAAAATGCTGATACAAACTTCTGTGCTTTAAGTCACATTGAATATGAACATCTGACTATTAGCTGGGGTGGTTGTTGGACAGGAGATATACTATCCCCGTTATATACATGGAGAAGCCAAGGCACAAAGAGGTTAAAGGGCTTACCCAAAGCCTCAGAAAGAGTCAGTTGTACAATTAGAACTCAGGAATTCCTGTGACCAGACCACTAGTCCAAACTGCTCTATAGCAAACAGTATGCTGATGTATCAGTGCTGGTGCTATAAAGGGGGTGCAGTCTCTGTTGTAGTCATGCAATCATGAAGGATCTCCAAAGTGGAGTCCAATGTTTTAATTGTCTTTTAACACACTTGCCCTACAATCAGAGGTCAAAATATTAAGTTTGAATTAAGCAACATTTTGCCTTCAAACATGACTTCATAAATCAAATTAATTCAATTTCAGGCAAATCAGTTCATGCTTAGCATTAATGGGACTTTTGACTTCAAATTCTCACAAATAAGCTGGAGAGGATAAAGGTTGGACAATTATTTTTACGACTGGCTGCCCATTCAATTTATGTTCCTCTAATAGGATTGTTCAGTGAGTACTCTACCAAAAGTGCGGAAATCGGCTAAGCTCATTCCACTGTGCAAGAAAGGAGACACAAACCCCAAAACAACTTATTTAACCACTTGCATTATTACTGGTTCTGTCTAAGCTGAGTACTGAAGACATTTATTTTAGCTGCAGTACTGCAGAGATGACTTCAGTGGGAGTTTTGTCTGAGGAAGGCCTGCAGGATCAGGCTCCTAATCTTGATTTGGGCCCCAACTCAGCATAGCACTTAAGCACATGCTAAAGTCTCACTGACTTCAATGATTAAGCACATGCTCAAGTCCTTTGTTAAATAGGGAGTGATTTAAGCACATGATTAAAGTTAAGCATGTGCTTGTGTTTTCTAGGGTTACCGTATTTCAGCAAGCAAAAAAGAGGACGGGAGGAGCCCCGCCCTAGCCCCGTCCCTGTCTTGCCCTAGCCCCGCCCCTGCCCCTTCCACTCCCTCCCAGTTCCTGCCCCCCTCAGAACCCCCAACCCTCCCCCCGCTCCTTGTCCCCTGACTGCCCCCTCCTGGGGCCCCTGCCCCTAACTGCCCCCCAGGACTCCACCCCCTACCTAAGCCTCCCTGCCTCTTGTCCCCTGACTGCACCCTCCTGAGACTCTCCCCCCATCCTAACTGGCCCCCTAAGACCCTACCCCCTACCTGTACCCTGACTGCCCCAACCCTTATCCACACCCCCACCCCCAGACAGACCCCTGGGACTCCCACGCCCCATCCAACCACTCCCCACCCCCCCGACAGCCCCTCCAGAACTCCCGACCCATCTAAACCCCTCTGCTCCCTGTCCCCTGACTGCTCCGATCCCTCTCCCCACCCCTGCCCCCTGACAGCCCTCCCCAGAACTCCCAAACACGCCCCCCCGCTCCTTGTCCCTTGACTGCCCCCTCCTGGGACCCCTGCTCCTAACTGCCCTCCAGAATCCCACCCCCTACCTAAGCCTCCCTGTTCCTTGTCCCCTAACTGCCCCCTCCTAAGACCCTCCCCACCCTAACTGCCCTCCAGGACCCAACCCCCTACCCGTACCCTGACTGCCCAAAACCTTATCTACACACCCTCCAGAAAGCCCCCCCCCGGACTCCCGACCCCCCCCGTCTCTTGACTGCCCCCTCCAGAACCTCCCTGCCCCTTCTCCGACCCTCTGGCCCCCTTACCTTGCCGCTCATCCCGGCACGCTGGGCAGCAGGGGAGGAGGAGCAGGGGAGGAGCTCCAGGCTGCAGGAGGCGATCTGCGAATGCAGGGAGGGAAGGAGGGAGGGAGTGATCTCTGCTGCAGGGGAAGCGGAGGAGGGGCTCTCTCTGGCTGTCGGAGCCCCATGTAAGTGGCACCATCCAGCCGGCTGCCCTATTAGCCGCGCGCGCTCTGCATGGGGCGGGGGGAAGTCCAGACATTTACAAATTCCCCCTGGACGCTATTCTTAGCTCAAAAAGCCGGACATGTCCGGGGGAATCCGGACGAATGGTAACCCTAGTGTTTTCTGAATTGGGGGTTTAGACCCAAAGGACCTTGTACTCAGCTGGTGTAAATCATTGTTACTCCATTTATTTCAGTGGCTTGACAATGATTTACAACAGATGAACATTGATGCAGATGCTCTTTATATGGTAATACACAAATGTTTGTAATCTGGAACAGACATTTGGGGATGGTCTGCCCTAGTCTTTCAAAATGTGTTAACTACTTGTGTTAAATGGCAATCAGGTAAACACATCTAGTGTAGACAAACTCTTAGGGCAAATCCAGATTTGTGGGATGGATGCAAGTAAGCCTCCAGTTATGGGAGGACTGGAAGAATTAAGAAAAAAAGTTGTTTTAACTTTATTTGAGCTTACCGTAAAATACAGTGACTTCAGTTTGTAACAAGCTGCTGTGGTTTAAAAATTTTATTAGTGTTAAAAAATGCATGGAATGTTTATAATTGTTTTTTAATGAGATTTTTATTTGGCTGAATGTTAGTTACATAATGTATGATCCTATAATGCTGCCTCTACTTCATTCCCAAATCTGCCCTGGAATAAAATACTCTGTCGTGATGAAGAATTTTCTTGATTAACTTTTTCTAACCAAATAAATTGAATGGAGGAGATAAATTGCCACAGTCTATTCCACACATCAGGGGACAAACTGTTTCAGTTTCTGTGCAGAAATGTGGGTGAATCTAATTACACATACAAATACACAATCTGTGTGCACAAGTACCTGATTTGTGCAGGGGAAGTTCTAGATAGGTAAGGAATGCAAGATCAGGCCCGAAGGATAAACAGATTTCAAACCTTAAAGAATGTAACACAGAAGCCCAATTAGCAATAAAGTAGCTCAATAAACCATTTTTACAAAATTCACTTTGATATTTTCTGGAACAGTCTAAAAACTGTTAGCAGGTGCTGTTCTTTGTGATATTCCACCTAACTCATCAGGTAACTTCAGTGCTTCACGGTGAAGATTCCAAGAGAACCTTTTGGAAAGAATGTATAATCATAATACCTGCACCCCAGCATAAGGTAACATTGACTTCCATACCTTTACTTGACATGCCAATCAAATCCTTCTGACATTTTATATCAAGTTACCTAAATAGGCTTACATTTAAAAGATAAAAAGATAAGTATAATATTATGATTTGTTGGTTTATTAAGAAAAACACTGCATTCTCACTACTTATTTTTTCATGCTGTTAAACTAATTTACTCACAGTTTAGAATAATCAGTCAACAGCTTGAAACCAACACTATTTCCTTACTAAATTTGTTTAGCTTTTACTAATGGGGGGCACACACTGGTTTGCTGCTGTAGGATTCAGAGCCGCCCGGGGTGGGGGGGCGGGCAAGTGGGGCAATTTGCCCCAGGCCCCGGGCCCCACAGGGGCCCCCATGAGAATATAGTATTCTATGGTATTGCAACTTTTTTTTAAGGATGGGGCCCCCGAAATTGCTTTCCCCCAGGCCCCCTGAATCCTCTGGACGGCCCTACTAGGATCTGTAAAGAGTTCAAAGATACCAGCATTCATCTCTCATAGCAAAAAGAGCAAAGAAGCATTTGCTTTGAAAATGAAAACTCATAAGCACAAATCCTGAAATCTCTATTGAGTCTTTGCTCAGTCTTTACGTGGGCCAAACCTCCATTGACTTCCCATAAAAGGACCCTCTCACTGAGCGTATCCCAGTCCACCCCAGTTTTGTGTAGCGATGATCTGGGTTCACAGGAAGTGCAGGGTCATGTGCATGAAGATGCTGTATCTCTTCACAGGCTCTGGTACACCCTGTGGGTTTTGCCCGGACAGTATGATTCATTTACAAGCTGTAGTGACAAGATTACCTGAGGCACCCACTACACTGCACTCCTTTTAAAAAGGCTTCAACCTAGGTCATATTAACATCCCTGAAGATTGGCAGTGGACTCAATGCGTGTGCACCTTATACCCTCCTACCCCAGGCCCATCCCCTCCCCATATGTACATTCAGGGATGGTGTAGTGCAAGTGAGGGCTTCCCTGCCACAACTGGGGCTTGTTGCAGGCCACATCTGTCTGTGGCTCTATGGGATAACATTTTGCTGTCAGTAAGGACTTCAGGATGTATTTTATAAAGAATTATACATAGAGCTGGTCAGACAATGAATTTTCTGTTCCACAAAAAGATGGGGAAAATGTCCCATATCAGAACAAAAAGCTGAAATATTTTGCAAAATGAAATTAAAAAAATTGTTGCAGGTCATTGACATTTTTTGGATACATTTAAAACATTTTATTTCAACTTTGACACTTTTTAATTTTTAAAAAACTTCTACATAAAAGAATTAAGTACATTTTGAAATAAAAAAATTAAACTTTGTTCCAAAAACTCAAAACCTTTTTTCAAAAATTTTTAAATGAAATTTCATCCAAATTAAAAATGATTTTGCACACAAAAAAAACCTGATTTTGTCAAAATGGCATTTTCCAATGGAAAACTGTTTCGGTGAAACTTTTTCGATCAATTCTAATTACATGGGCTTTGCAAATGTTGGACTAATTTTTTTCCTTTAGTTACCAGTTACATTCAGCTGGACTTAATTCTCCAGAAATATGCCTTAATAACCAGTTGGTTTTATTTAATACAAAAGCCTTATTTAGCCTATAAATATGTGTATATTAATATATACAAAGTTTATTTAAAAGCTGACAAATTTTTAATTGTTTGTCATTCCTGAATTACTTTGTAACTGGGTAGGCAAACACACTCACAGTTTTTCCTTAAGTAAGTGAACCAAACCCTGAGGCCTTTACTCATCTTTAGCTCACCCTTCCCAGAGTTTAAACTGGGTGAAAGCCACCGTTGAAAACAGTGTCAGCATTTAGCCCAAAGTGAATTGCAGAGAGTTATTTTAATGCATTTTTGTTTCAAATATTTTTTTTACACGCAACCACTGAATTTTGGTTACAAATGTAAACAGCCCCTTCTGGGTTTGTAATCTCAAATTGGTAACCGCATTTTAGTTTAGTATCAAATACTACCAGTGGGGATCCCAAACACTTCATTTCATGCACACCCAAAACACCCATCAAGTCCAGTGGCAGTTTGTGGAGCACAGGGAATGAAGGATTGGGGCCAAATAGAGAACGTTTCAAAGAAAACTGTCAAATCTGGGTTCTTGGGCTTGATTCTCCTCTTAAATCAGGAGTAAATTCACTCAAGTCAGCAGAGTTACACAACTGTGAAACTGTTGTGAGAGAAGAGTAAGGTCGTATGGCCCCAGTTATGAGTTCCTCCTCCTCCATCCCTGTGCTTAGAGGGGCAAAGGAGATGGGGCTTTTTGGAGTCCTGCCTGCCCCTTGGTGTAAATTGGATCTGTCTTAGAAGTGCTGTAAGTTATACTTAGCTCTCTGTGTGCTTTGGGAAGCAAAGAATAGCTAGAGCTCTGTGTGCTTTGCCTTTCCCCCTCTTTTTGCTAACATACTTTCTCTCCATCTTGCCATGCTCCCTACATTAAGAGAGGAGACTCCCTGTGCTGTGACACTTGGGGCCAGCTGCACCTTCTTTATGGCCCCTTTCTCCTGCCAAAGTAGTATAAAGGGGCTATAGGACAGGGGAGATTTGGTCCCCATGGTTCCAGCTTTCCCTTTTAATATCTACTAACATCACACAAATAGTGCAAGAAAAGAGAAAAAAAAATCTCAGTGGGAATAGAACATTTAAAAGCTGTTAATTGAAAGAATCACTGGGGAGGGAGAAAGGGTGGAGGAGATCAGCATCTCTGAAAATGAATTATTTAAAAGACAAAGCATTTTCTTCATTGCAGTTATTCAGTACAAAAGAGCTGAAGGCAAATTCTATGGTTTATGACATGTCTATGGGAATATTTCATATATGTTCATTCTAATTTACTGGAACTGTGCAAAACAGTCTCTTCCCTTCCTTCCCTTTCTCCTGCTTTTCCTTCTGTGTAAACAATTTTTTTGCAGATTTAGTGACCAGGCTGTTAAAGGAGACTAGTGCTAGTTAGAGCCAGACTCTAGACATGACTGTATTAAACAGTGAATGTTAGTCATGTCATACTGTGAGAGCAGCAAATTTAGTATCCAAGGTCACCCAAGGTAGGGTTGGAATTCAGGGGCCCTTGCTTCTATTTGTAGTTCTGCCACTGACTCCTGAGGTCTCTTTCAACCCTAATCTTCTACGATTCTATGACTTGCTGTCTGATATTGGGTAAGTCACCTCCCACCTCTATACCTCAGTTTTTCCTTCCACCTTTTGTCTTGTCTATATAGATTGTAAGCTCTTCAGGGCAGGAACTGTGTCTTTTACTATGCATTTATAGAGCGCTTAGCACCATGGGACCTGATCTCAGCTGGGGCTCTAAGCACTACCATAATGCATGTCATAAAAAACAGTAATAACTCAGTACCCAGAGGGAAAGGGTCATTGTAGTTGCCTATGACTGAGTGCAGTATCAATGTTTACCATGATTAATAGAGCGGAGTCTGTCAGAGACTGGTTGGCCCCATAGAGCTTTCATAAAGGCGTTTCCATGAGATTATGGGAAGATGGTAGCATACTGTGGAATTTCAGACAGGTATACATAGGTTCCCCCCCTCCATCCACCCACAGAGGAGTTGAGCCCAGAGACGTGAGTAACCCAAAGCCTGAGTAAAGTAAAGCATCTTTTGTCGAATATTATGCTTTCAGAAACCTTCATGCTTAGACTGTGAATCCCCTTTGTGAGATGGTTTTTCTTTGCAGCGTCATAAAATGAGATCTCTGGAGATATTTCTGAGGTGTTGTTTCCACATCATAGGGATTTGAACGTGGGATAGGTTGCACCCAAACCAAGAATCATCGCTCTGCATCAAGAAGCCACATTCAGACCCTCCGTTGAGGAGAGCAAGCTTTGGTTTCTGTCCCAATACTGAAGGGTGGGGATGGATATACTGAGTAAGGATAGAGCCAGAATGATCACTACAGAGGGTCGTCATTCATCCATTGGGGTTCTTGTTGCCCTTCCAATAGCCGTAGAGCTGAAAATCAAACCACACTTTGAAAAGTACATTGCACTGACGGGTCTCACTGGTTCTTGAAATGTAGTCCTGAAAAATCAAATTAAGAAAGCGGGGACTTACACTTAAATAATCGATGACTTTTCTTTCCTTTACATTGAGGGGTTGTGAGTTTGTTTCTATGAAACTGCATGTGTCCGCTGCATTTATGTTTCTGTTATGAGGCAGTTGTTTAATAGGATCATAGCATTGGGATGGTAAGGACTTACTGCTAAATAGGATCATAGCATAGGGATGGAAAGGACTTATTGGAACATCCAGTCCAAGCCCCCTGCAAGGTTATCTTTGATAATCATAAGAAGCTGCCTCTGTTATATAAGGAACTAAAAAAGGCTTTACCGAGTCTCTAGTTCAGGACTTCAGCAGGTTTGCAATATCAGTTATATGGGAAAGTCTTTTGCAGTTAACTATTTTTGGATGTTTTGAATTTTATTAAATTGTTTTACTGACTAGGTAGCCATGTGATTTATTTATTTATTTATTTATTTTGGTTAGTGATGGGAAATATGACGATTGTTGGCTTGATTGCCATGACTCATGGGGACGGGATGTATATTCTACAGCCCTTAATTCCATCAAGATTGAAAATCTTTGTGACTAAGACGGTCAATAATACTGGCAGCTGAGTAAATAGGAAAATTAAATTGAAATTATTTCCTAATGATTTAGTTGGAAATGTTTGCTTTAATTTTCACAAGGGACCCAACTTATCAATATAAAGGATCCTCATAGGGAAGCCTGTTCTGAAATGGGATTGGTTAAAAGATAAGGAATGATTTATAATATTCCTAAAGGGTTGATGCAGCTTTATAGATACAAGCTTAAATCTTCTATTTCTTTGCAAAGGGAATATAATTTGAGCTTCATCTAAATACATTACAATGCATTCAGTCGGGGCGAATGAAACTACTCTGTAGGTGGACGAGAAAGTATTTGCATCTTCCTATTCATTTGCCTCTGAGCCCCTTCTGCAAAGATTGTAAATGGTGCCAACTTCATCCCAGCTCTGTATATTCATCTCAGCTCTGCACCCTTGCCTAGAATCAGGGCCGGCCCTTCCATTTAGGCGGTCACCTAGGGTGCCAGGATTTGAGGGGGCAGTGGGGGGGGGGGGGGGGCTTTTTGCCGCCCCCGGCGGCAATTTGGCGGTGGGGGGTCCTTCCGCACTCTGGGTCTTCGGCGGCACTTCTGCGGCGGGTCCTTCACTCACTCCGGGACCCGCCGCCAAAGTGCCCCGAAGACCGGGAGCACGGAAGGACCCCCCCGCCGCAGAATTGCTGACGACGACCAGGAACGTGGAAGGACCCCCGCCTAGGGCGCCAAAAACCCTGGCGCCGCTCCTGCCTAGAATGAGGATTTTAAGGCTATCACTATTCTGGTACCAGTGCAACTAGAGCTCAGAGAAGGTCTAGATGATGTGGTGGTGAAAACTGGGCACCATCTACACTTGAGGGCCAACCATTGGTGGAACTAGTGTTGCTGGCCCAGTTCTAGTTCCTATGTAAATGTAACCTGAGAGTGAATCTGTGTTCTCGCCATCTCAGGCACCATCATCAGTAATAAAGGATGTGTGGACCAGACTATGCCCTCAGCGACACCTGTGCAACCTCCATAATTTCAATGAGGTATAGCTGGTTGAAAGTTAGCATACAACTTTGTTGGTGATGGGCAAGATGGAATAGAATACAGTTCACCCTCTTAACTGTGTTGGCTCTGTAGTAAAAGAATGCTTTTTGTCACTGAAGCAAGTGACTCTGAATACCCAACAGGAACAGATCAGGTGAGTGAGAAGGTGACATTTTTACATAATTAGCTTTTAGAGTAAAACTGCACTTAAATATACTTTTGTAGAGGTTTGAATGTGAAACTGTTAAATGACATGTCAAACTAGTAATGATGAATTGGTGAAAAGGTAAGTGGCCTATGGGACTATTAGTGCTTCTTTGGAAAGATGTGCAAGCCTGAGATATAATGCTACTATAGAGCAGAGGTGCACAGACTATGCTCTGCAGAATATTTTCCCAAATGATCAGGTTTTAGAAGAGATGACATTAGAGTTGCTCACCACATTCTCTCCACTTTGTGACTCTATTTCCTCTCTTCAACACACCACCCTCATTCTTGTGAAAGTAATACACAAACTGAGATGCATGCAGTCATCTGGCCTAAAGAATGTAGAGTGCCTTCCCAAACTGCTTAGGCCAGACCAGGGCTTAGTGATACTCTTGTTGAGTCCCCTCAGCGGGACACCAGGCAGCACAGACTGTGTGTTTAGTTAGTCTGGGAGCTGGAGAACTAAACATAACTACAGTCCATCTGTGTGGCCTGAATAAAGAATCCCCTTTTACGTTCATTATAATAGTCTTGTCTCTTATTTACTGCAAGGAACACTACAGAGAATATTGAGTTTGCATAATTTAAAGTAAGGAGTAACATGCTTAATGTTTTAAATGGTGAAAAAATTCAACCTAAAGCAGCACAGAGCCCTCAGTATTTAATTCACTTGCGTGCGTGTATGCGTATGTAATCTGTCTAGCTTGTTTCATCTCTCAAGGCACCCCATGAGCACTGATCAATTAAGTTTCACCATATCCCTGATGCGTAAATGCAGGGCCAAATTTAGGGGCCCTCTGAGCCTCTGGGGGGGTGCCGGGTTCAGGATGCTGTTTTTGTTGTTAGCGATAAAAGGGAAAATAGAATGTTTGAAGTAACATGTTTGAGGTATTCCGTATGAGGATTCATTTTCCACTAACTTCATAGAATGTTCTGGACCTTTGTAGAATCTCATGGAACCTTCCAGACTTTCTGAGAACTATATTTTTCTTGAACCTCCCAGAATGTAGTCAGCCATGCCAAGCAGGTATATAAAGGGTGGGGCTTTGCCAGTCAGTGAGATATAAGAAAAAACTGAAGTGAAGTGAGGGCCCAGCTGCGATAGTGTGAACCTTGTTTTATTGTGTAATTGCGAAAGTGTACTTGTGTTTTAAGACTTGAAGATTGTAAGCAGTGACTAATAAAGGATATATTTAGTAAGACGCCAGAGATATCTATCAAACCCCTATTTACGCAACAATATAAAAGAAATACTGTTACTTCTTTTGCCATGCTTAACACATAATGTTTGATGACTTTCACAGTCGCGAGTGGTGAGTGCAGCTTTTCAAAGCTCAGGTTTATTAAAACATATCTTCGATGGTGACCAATGAGACACTGACATTGCTTGCTATTTTATCACTTGAAGATGCCATTGGCCAGTCTTTGGATCTCTCTGATGCTGTGCAAAGGGCAAAGATAAGAGAAGTGATGTTTTGAACGAAAGGACTAGTGTTAACATTCTACGCCTGTCACCTACTGTAACACTATTTAATACTGGTCCACCCAACATTGGTGCATAGTTCACGTTCTTAATATTAGTACATTTCAATTATTCTTAACATTAAAAAGTTTCTATAAGCGTAGAGGAAACTAATTTCTTTTTGCTTATATATGGCAGGAATAAATACAGATTTACAGATCCTAGCATGCAAATTTATTATTTTATATGACAAGGATAAATCTTGCATGCAAATCATTCATCAAATTCGTGAAATGGGCTACAAATGCAATAAAAATAAGGTATTCAAAAGTTTAACAAATGGGAGGAGGCACTGAAGATGGTCCTTGCTTGGGGCGCCATTTGGTCTAGGTCCAGCCCTGATAAATGTTATCTCTGTTTTACAGATGGAAAAACAGAGACTCAGAGTAGTTAAATGTTTTGCCCAAGGTCACAGAACACACCAGTGGCAGTGTTGGGAATAGAACCCATGGAGCTGTCTGCTGAGTCCAAAGACAGCTTCCTCCCAGGATGATTGAAGAAGTCGGAGGCATAGCACAGATCATTGCGATCCTTCTAACCACTCTTCATACCTAAGCCTTTTCTGTAGCTTTGTGGCAGTGACTTCACCCTTACGACTTTAATCTCTTTATTCCTCACATGGAGCGGACAATGGTCAGTTTGCATGAGCTTCCCACCCTCTTCAGCAGTGCTTTAAGACACTACTCAAGACAAGCCCCTTGTGCATAATCATGCATCCTTTTGCTGGGCAGCCTGTTGACTGTTGGCCTGATCTTGGAGGGTCTACAGTTCTGGGTAAATTAATAATGGAAGTTATTGAAGGTGTAATACCAAGCAGAAGAACCAAAATATATGTATTAAAAGTAGGCTTGGACATATGTCTTAAGCTAGGGTGACCATATTTCCCTATGCTGAATATGAGACACCTGGTAAAATTACTTGTATTCAAGGGAGTTCAATGGCATTCAATCAGAACAATGCAATACAAATATTGAAATTAACATCAAGTTAACTGAGCTCCCATTAAAAAGAAATACTGCATAGTTGGATTCTTTTTATTTACCTTCTTATCTTTAAGGCTTTAGGGTTCACATGGGGGAGGGGTGATACACACACCCCTACCCCCACCCCCACACACACATGGGGAAAGATGATACACACACGCAGTCCCCGTACACCTCTTTCACATAGGAGAAGTGACCTACTGACCCGACCCTCCCTGCCCGGTGCTTTCTGCCCTTCATGCCTGGCTGAGCCCCCAGGATGGACCCACCTCTCCTGGTACCTGGCACCGTGTCTTCCCGAGGCAACACATGGGGGGGTCCCTTCCCCCCACCCTCCAGATTTCTGCCAGGGTTCACACCAGAATGTGGCCAGCAGCAGCCGTTCGGCACAGTGCGGGAGGGAAGGGAGCTGCTTCCAACCACAGGGGAGTGGGGATGCGGGGGAAGGGATGACTTGGCCCATGTCTTTGCAGAAGCCTGCGTACGAACAAACCCTTGTGTGGTGCTCTCCACTTACTTGTTCTTCTATCTTTGCTGTTACCAGTCTCCATAAGGTTGTAAGTATGTCAACACTGGGGGATTGCTTTATCTTATGCCGGGCTAAGACTAAATGTGCAAGATCCAGGGAGTGTATTGTTATATGTACCTGCATGGGTGACAGGTATCATAGGCAAGGGTAGGCTGTGCCTTTCCAAACAGCCTAGCGTGGCCCCACCCATGCTTCGCCCCCAGGCCAGGCCCCCTCCACTGTTCCCAGAGCACTCTGCCTTGGCTGGCCTGCCTCCCACAGAGTCAGGGCAGCTGGTGCTGGGGCCGTGCCGCCTGGAGCATGGGGACTGGCTGTGGGGGCTAGGAGCACTGCCGCCTGGCGCACTGTGGCCGGGAGTTGTGTTTGTGTTGGGACTATTTTTCATACCTCTCCTACTGCACAGAGAAGAAGCAAGGTCTTGTGGTTAAGGCACAGTAAAGAAGAGCTGAGTTCTAGTCCCAACTTTGCCACAAACTTCCCATGTGACCGTGGGCAAGTCTCTTAAGCTATGTCTACACTACAGACCTTACAGTAGCATAACTGTACTGTGCCACTCTAAGGTCTCCCTTATAGCCACTCTGTGCTGGCGGGAGAGAGCTCACCTGCCAGCATAATTAAACCACCCCTAACGAGCGGTGTTAGCTATGTCGGCAGGAGAGCGTCTCCTGATGACATAGGGCTGTCCACACCGGCACTTATGTTGATCAAAGGAGTGTTTTTTCATACCCCTGACCGACAAAAGTTTTACTGACAAACGTTCTAGTGTAGACATAGCTTCAGATTATGAGCTCTACTCTGTATTTGTACAACGCCTGGTAGAGGGGGGACCCAGGCTCAATGGAGCCTCTAAGTACTACTGCAATACAAATAATATAGGACTGACAGGCCCGCCAACAGCAATTCCGGGCCCCAGGGTCAGGGCCATCCCTAGGAGGGTGCGGGCCTGGGGTGGAAGTGACGAATCCGTCACTTCCAGGACCAACCCATCACTTCCGGAACCAACCACCAATTGCACCGGCCCGCAGAGCCCCCCAAAGCTCTTTCCTTGATCCTGAGGAGTCACAGCAGAGCAGACCTGAAACTTATCACTGGTACAGGACTGAATATTGAGCTGGCATATTTTGGTGCTGCAAAAGTACATCTCCAAAAAAGGTTCGGTCTAGATGTATCTTTCTCAAGCCCAGCTGCATTGTCCTTAACACCTTCCCTCAAAAAATAAAGACCGAGCCATGTTCCAGAACAGTACCAATGAGGCAGTGAGATCTTGCGCTAAACCTGCCTGTTATTGCTTATCATTAGCTCGGCAGGATTTCAGACACAAAACAGAGCTTTACATTTGCTGCCTTGGCTCATAGCTTCATGCCCATTTTCCTAACCTTGTTTTCAAGCTTGATCAGGTTTTTATCTAAATTCTAATGGAAGCACTAAATCATCTCGCTGTGAAAATGAGCAGCATGTTTGGGCTATGGGAGGTAATTAGAACTGTACTTTCCTGTTTCAAAGGAGCAGACTGGGCTGAGCTCCCCAGCTAAGTGGAACGTTTCACTCACCGTAGCTCTGAATGTTCCTTCTAGTAAACAGCCATTCTGAGAGTTGTTCCGCATTGGTGCTCTCCTGGTTATTCACTCATTGGGACTGATGTTTATAAACAATTATATTTATAAGTAATATCAAAGTCAAACATGCAGATGATCTCTTGTACTGAATGAAGGGCTTATTCTCATCCTGAATTGAAGAACTATGGGGTCTGATGCTCCAGTGCTTTGCACCTTACGTCTTCATTTACTCCTGTACAACGTGATTGTCCAATGCTTCTGCGCATGTTACATCTGCTTTGCAGGGGTGTAGATGGGGACATAATGTGAAAATCAGTGGAGAATCTGCCCCATTGGTCTAGACTATGACCCCTTTTCTCTGGCTTCTTTGTACCACTCTGGCAGTTGGTGTAGGAATTCCTGTGAATTCCCTTTAGTAATGGGAATCTCTGGATGGCACAAAGCCAGAATAGTATCACATTGCCAGCTCTTCCCAGCGTGTGACATAAGGGGCCTGGTTTGGGAGTGGGGGCATTGCTGAAGCACCTCTCTACTTCGGTTATTTCCTGCTACAAGAATAACCCTTAGGGGCTGTGGCCAGCCTGTCATTAATTACAACAGCGTTTAGAATGCTCTAAGTTACTCCTGGGAACCAGACCAGAATCAGCAAGATCCAGGATTTAGGGTCCACAAGGTGGTGTACAGCCCCTTTCCTTCTCCCTGAGCTACACTGAGCACAGTCAGAATCATGGCCATACAAAAGCCAAATGTAAGAATTTGCAATTCCTTTCTGATGAGTTTTTGTTTTCAACCCTATTTATAAGAATGAGCTAACTTTGAGGAAAAAATGGTTACTGGGCTGATTGGCTGTTGCAGTTAGTGCCTGTTTGGAGAGTCCATTTCAATGCTATAATTCAAAGAGGGAGAGTCCTAACATTTTAGCCAAAGAGAAGAGGATTTAAAAAAAAAAAAAGAAGAAGAAGGTTTTCTAATCTCAGCAAGTGTTTGAAGTCAGGATGAATTTAGTTAAGCTAAATGAAAACTGTGAGTGAAGAAAGCATAATTTGGACAGCAAGAGGAATTTTTTTTTCTTAATTATGCTCTGGACTCTTTCTCTCTAATGGATTCCCTCCACCCCGCAATGCTTCCTGGCCTGCACAGAATGTTCTGCAGCTGAATCAGCAGTGAGCTACCTACTAGAGCTGTGTGAATACCTCATTTTTCTGTTTTCTGGCTGAACTACAAAAGTTGAAAAAAATTGTCCATGACCTACCCTCCTTCCCCTCTCTATCAAAGTCTATCTGGTAAGAAGGAATTTAGGGAGTTGGGGACAGTTTCACCCTCTTATACCTGTATGCAGTGGCACATGATGGCAGAGGGTGCTCGAGCTTTCCCAATGGGTACTGCTGAGGGGAAATGTTCTGACAATTGTGCACGGGGCACTTGCACCCTACAGTGCAATGGACATGTGCACCATACCTCAAAGAACAGCAGTGACAGAAAGGTAGGTAGCTGTTTCTTCCCATTCTTACCTTACCCCCATAGAGATTGTTCCTATCTATAAACACCTAGGCATAGGCGACAAGGCAAGGATAAAGAAAATCGATGTGGAGTTGCTGTTCTAGTGTCTAACTCTGGGTGAAATGCACTGTCTGTGCACATAGCCGAAGTTGCAATACTTAAGTGGGACTTAAGTGGTGTGTAATCCTTGTGCTGGCTCTCTGCAGAGGAGTCATTCACTCATGCCAGTAGGGAGCCCTAAAGCAGCAGTAACAGAACCCCTTTGCTCAGCCCAGCAGCCACAGCACAGAACTCAAGGGGTTCTATGAAAAATGCCCTTAGTTCACAAGTGCACAAGCAGCTAAGTCAAATCAGTGTCCCCAGCTAAAATTCTGACCTAACACAACCACTGTGGCTAAGCCAAGAGTGGTATTAGAGGATATTAAATATTTATTTGGGGATTCTGATGATGTTAAGCGTTTTTCCTTTGGAAACTCCTACCTCAGTGATCATAAACAAGGAACAGGACTAGCATGAACAGATGGCTTGGCAGATGGTGTCTTGCTCCTTTTTTAACCAGGCTTTTGTAGGATGTGGGAACCTCAGTGTTTGTCTGACTTTGTATGTTCTTATGCGTGCTTTTAGTTTATAATCAGTGAGTGAATTCTGTTTCATGATGATGATTTTAATTTTTGCCATTTCTAGAGGTCCCTTATGCTTCAGTATTTGCGTCCTTATTCCTCTCTGAAACCACCTTGAGCAACATAAACATTTTTTATTAAATGGGACTTTTGCAATGGACTTCAGTGGGTATGGGACCTGGCCCTATAACAAGATTTTAGAATGATTTCTAATGTTTTTCCTCTTACTTTTTGGCTTTCCCTCTCCATCCCTTGACATAGTTCACTGAATGCCCACTAGTAGTTATGGTTTCATTGAGATTTAGAAACAAAGAAACAAATTCAGAGGTGAGTGAGTCCAAGGGTGTTTAAGCTGGTGCAACTTCCACCTTCTTGTATGCCCCTCACTGTATAATTTACATTCTTTTTGACCCCCCTCTGCATTGGGCTCAAAATTTTACATTTGCTTACAAATCGGGTGTGTTGGGTGCCTGTCTATAATCCAGGTAGGGATCTGCTTTGTAAACTGAAATCTTTCAGTGATTTAAGGTGAATTTCTTTCTATCTTATTTTGTTCTCTCTAGATACTCATTTAGCCATCCTCACAGTAATATCTGAGTGCCTTCTGGTAGCTCCTTAGGCAATGCAACCAACATCTCTCAGCTTCTCCAGGTGGGAAATTGCGTTTGCAGTGTAGTGCTGTGTTTTTGTTTTGGGTAGGGTTTGTAGATTTGGTAGGTTGTGTTTTAAATGACAAAACTTTTATTTTGGTTCTTAAACCCAGAGACAGGCTACTAACAGATCTGCCCAGCTTAACTTTTCCTTATGCTTAATACAAAGTGTCTCTAAGCAGAGTGTAATTGCAGTGGAATTGTTCCAAGAGAACCTGTGGACCCTCTTCACACACGATCTGGAATGGCTCCATAGGCTTCCAGTTTAGTCATCCCAGGGTCTAATACTGATTTATTCAGGAGTCAAAATAATCTATTTTTCTTCCCTAGATACCTGGGATTCCTGCCTTTGACTTCAACCCTTGTATTAATATGGAAGTTCAGAATGCAGCACTCCCCCGTATGGCCAGTCTTATGCACAAAGAAAACATACAACTATCGGGGGTGGGGGCTGGGAGGGACATCCTGTGCAAGCTCTGAGAACCATCCCATGGGTTTCTCTCTCTCTTTTTGGTAGCAGACAACAACTGACTGCTACTCTCTGCGCGCACGCACACACATGTAAAGGACTGAGCATGAACCAAGAGAGTAGCAACCAGCTGTTGCCTCTCAAAGGAAAGATGCAAAATTAGTGAATCTCCAGCAGGTGTCTGCTAACTGGCATTTCCAAGCTTTCCGTTACAATGGACATAAGCTAATCTGTGCTAAATTTCTGCCTAATATCTGGCAGTGCCTAAGAAAAATTCTGTGCTTGGCCCTTATCTGCTTTATGCTGCATGCAGTTGGAAAGGCAAGGAGCTGTGGTCTTTTATTTTATTTAAAGTGAATTTAGTGATGTTGTATTACACCACCATGGGTTTGGTTCCGGTTGCTACAGTTTCAAGTGCCACAGAGTGAAAATTGCCTTTGGTGCTTTTCTCAAATTTGGAGATGCTAGGAACATACAAAGTCCAAGGATAGTGACCACAGACACAATCACAAGTTCAAAGTCTTGTCCATACTATATGTTTTAGTAAAGCAATAAGCAAAATTACAATTACCCATGCATGTAGAAATCCTACAAAAACCTATGCAATAATTATAACTAGTCATACTCACATCCTCAAAGATATTCTAGGGTCCGATGGACCTCTCAATAGACTATCATTGCTAGAGGGATGGTTCCTGCTGGGGTTTCCTGTTGGATCATCCCTTGGGTCTTCCCACTTTTACCCAATCAGGGAACCCTCTTTTATATTGTAATTCTGACTACACCTAACACCTTATGCATATGGTTTTCCCCCTTTTCCTTCTCTGAACTTCCACACCCCATGAATATTTTTCATAGATTTTTCTTAGTTTATCTTATTCTCATTAGCATTTATGCAGAACATGTACCCTGCAGTCAAGACAGACATTCAAAGATGTTACAATCAGGTGTCTTGCGGTCTTGGACAATACATTGCAGTTTATTGCAATCCATTTTTCTATAACTTCACCTACTGGCACATCTTATGCCAGCAAAGTCACAAAATTATTCCATAGGGTTAATCCTAGGTCACCCACTCATGTCAAACATTCTTCAGCCTATGGCCTAGTATGGCTAAACTAACATCTTACAGGTCTCAGCCTGTAGGCCTGGCGTTCCAGCCATTCTTTACTTATATACCGGATACACACTCATCATTCCTAAATACTTATCAGTCCTATACTTCTATAATCCTACAACTTGAATCTATTTAGCATACATTGATTATATAAGAATTGACCATAACATCACATAATACAGTGATATATGGATGATAAAATGAACTGATTGGCTACAGAGCTCACGCAAAGTCTGCCTGGATTCCTTTTGTCTTTACCCTTGTCATGTTAGAGAGGGCAAATGCCAAAAATGGAGAAATTTGAGGTGGTCATGCTTCCCGTGTTTGCTCATTTCTCAGTGGGAGCACACAAGGTTTGATGGGGGTGGAGTGAGGGCTTGCTGTTACCTTATCTTGCTGTTTTACTTACCTACATTTCCCCTGTAGTGGTTAACACCAGCCAGGCTGTATGAAAGAGAATGTAGCTTAGTAGATAAGCAGAGTGCTGAGAAAGGGGCAATATAGATTCTCCTCCCAGCTCTGACATTAGCCGTAGCATGATCTCTGGCAAATCGCTGCCCCTCTCTGTGACCCAGTTTCCTCATTTGTAAAATGCAGCATTTATGTTTGTAGACTGGGGCTGATGGGGTAGTTACTGAAGAGTGCCAAAATATGGCTCTAGAAAAAAAAAAGGGCTCCCTTGTCTGTGCTTTCCTGATATTATAAAAAGTGGATCACAATCTGCTGATGAGTGGTTTTGGGAATTGCCCAGGCAATTAGGGCCTAGGCCAATTCCCACTAAAGTCAGTGGGAGTCTTTATATTGATTTTAGTGGGAGCTGGATGAAGCCCTTAATGAGAATACTTCATAACAGTCTTGCAAAATCATCATAAGAATTTGTCAGCTCAGGCACAAAATACACTTGCCTGCCATTACTTCAAAACATATTAATTTCCCCCCAGACAAAAGTCGGTGAGTAAAATTTGCCCCCACTGCTTTAGAATATCAGAAAGAGACAAACAGGAAAGGATCCTCTTAAAAAGATGGTCTAAATCCCTGAAGTATAGATACAGATGGGCAACACAACAATATTTTTTGTACATAGAGAATAAGCAGTGAGCTTAACCTTTCTCACCCCCACATGCTGGATTGAAATGTCCCAAATGTTATCTGTTTCACTTTTGAATAGGAAGGGGGGGAAAGATGCCAAAACACCAGTGTGTCCTAGGGTGACCAGATGTCCTGATTTTATAGGGAGAGTCCTGATTTTGGGGGCTTTTTCTTATATAGGCACCTATAACTCCTCACCCCCTGTCCCGATTTTTTACACTTGCTATCTGTTCATCCTAGTGTGTCCTTTGCTATGATTAATGTGATATGTTTCTGTGCAGTATAGGATTGCTAATCTCACACTTTCTCTATTATGTTTTACCATAACAGATATGATCAAGCATAGAGATGTATGCAACATCATAGCATTATAAGACAGAGGAGGGCATTTGTAGCCGAATAGAGGTTACTTAACCCTGACTGCATCTTTAACTGTCACAGATGGTTTGGTAAGTTTGTCACATTGTCATGTGCATGGGAACAACTCCTCCGTAACAGGTGGGCCTGAGTTCAGGCACTAATGTAATCACGTATGATCCTGCAGTGTGATTTGAAGGTCAGGATTCCGTACTATGCTAAATGGCAATCGGATCTGAATTTGTCGTGCCCATATGCCACCAATATCAATTCACAAAGTACATATTTAATTTCAGAGCAAAGTTTGCATCTGTTGTTTAGAGACTTTGTTCCCTCTGTTTACTCCTACCAGTTCTGTTTCAGAAATGCAGAGTCATGATTAAACTGAAAGGAAAAATAAACTCTCTGTACAATGAGGAAATTAATTCCACACCATTGTCATTTTTGCCTAGCTTTACACCAGTGTGCCTGAGATCAGAACTGCAGTGGAATGACCATCTCACAATACTTGGCTGCATTTCAGTGACACATGCTGCATGAAGGGTTATTGTAGCCCATATGCAACGCCTCAGAAGAAACTTATTCCTATATGTCTTTCTTTTAGTGGTGATAACCAAGAGGTGATTTTTTTTTCCTGGAAAAGGAATCAGTCAAAAAGCAGTACAATTACTTGGCTCAGTTTGGTAATCAGTAATTTTTAAACACACCTGTGAAGTATATGGGCTTTGTGTTTTGGTTGCTTTGGAGTTTTCTGAGTTGTCCAGTTGGTGAAAAACTGAAGCTAAGTCATCCTGCTCCCTGTGCTTAAGGGGTGAAAGTAAAAAGCAACTTTCCTGTAATCAGCGCAAAGTAAAGAGCAGTCTCCTGGGACTCAGGGCTGAGAAAGGTGAAACAATGAAATTCTCCATTGAAAATCAGATAGATTTACTTTGTGAAGTTTTATAAAAACAATAGGCCAGATTCCTGGTCCCCCAATTGACTTCTTTGTGCTGTTCAGACAATGCAAAGCACCTGAAAAAGACCTCCTAGCAGAGCTTGTGAATAATGATTTTTTTCAGTTCCTTGGCCAAACAAAAAAAAAAAATGTTTTGTGTTGAATGAAACATTTTGTTTCAGTTGAGGTTTTCAAAAGTTTTATTTTGAATGAAATTGAACCACATTTTGAAACAAGGGTCATTTCAAATAAAATAACCTCCAAAATGTTTCATTTTGAAAATGTCAAAACTATATGTTTTGATTTTTTTTTAAATTATTTTTCAACCAAAAACAATTTGGCAAATTCAACATAAATTAAGAAAATGTTTCAGCAGACCCGAATGTATATTTTTGCCCCCCCCACCCCTCCAAAAAAAAATCAGCTCAAAAATGTTGCCAAGCTCTGCTAACAGGTGTAGGGTGTAAAGCCAATGGAGCCAGATTTATGGCCCCCACTCCTGCCTCATGGGATAAGGGGCAAGGTCATGGCCAGATTGCCTGGCATTCTGGCTGTCCCCAGGTGGTCCCTATAGGACTATTCTTGCTGGTGTAAATAGAGTAACCTTCAGGCTGGTCTAAGTTATGCCAGAGACCAAATCAGATACCCAGTTGATCTGAGGATCAACAAAACAGAACTGTGGCATTGAACCACTTTCTCCTCCCCATGATCCTCTGCCGAGTATACTGAGCCAGATGAGGATCTGGTCCATTATGGAAAAATGACATCCCCTGCATATCTAGCCAGGTGATGCTAAAGCCACCTTTTGAACAATGATTTTCTGAAAACTCCCAGAACATCTTGAACACGATGTTAGATTTATTATTTATCTTACCAGATAACTGAGCTGTGACACGCAGGAGTTTTTGAGTTAGTCTGACACTATAGTTCTTAAGCAGTTAAAACACCCATTGACCTGAATGGGAATTTTGCATCTGTAAGCACTGCAGGGGCAATCTAAGGATCAAACTTGTGCTCTTGGACATGTATGTTGAAGGACAGAGTTCAGGGCTGCTCAGAGGCAAGTTTTACTTTGGCTCATCAAAGATAGGAGCCATTTGCAGAATGCGGATCTGGATTCAGATCAGTCTATAACAGGACAGTGATATGCCAGATCTGATTGTAGGGAGAACAACTAGGGACAAAGGGCCAGATTTACAAAGGTATTTAGGTATACTATCTCATAGAACTGGAAGGGACCCCAAAAGGTCATTGAGTCCAGCCCCCTGCCTCTACTAGCAGGACCAAGTACTGATTTTTGCCCCAGATCCCTAAATGGCCCCCTCAAGGATTGAACTCACAATCCTAGGCTTAGCATGCCAATTCTCAAACCACGGAGCTATCCCTCCCCTCTGCTTATAAGTGCTTAAAGACGCAGAGAGGTGCCTCGCTCCCATTGAAAGTCAATAGGACTAGGTGCCTAACCTGTTTAGGCATTTCTGTAAATCCCACTAGATGCCTCTCTGCAGCCTTGGGTGTTTAAATACCTTTGTAAGTCTGACCCAAAGCGTTCAGCACCCAAATTTCAAATGCTCAACACCCAGCAACTCCCATTGTGACATTTATGGAAAGATTTTTTTTAAATGCACTTTTTTAAGCATTCTAAACTCGTCTAAAAATTCTTGCTGTAATATAGTTACTATCGCTGTGACATGCATCTTTCTGAGTGTTTAAAAATTTTTATCTGCAAAATGAAAAAGCAGTGAAATCAGACTGAAGGACTAACTGCCTGCTAAAGTTCAAAAGAACCATTTTTAAAAATTATTCCACTGCCAAAAGAAAATCTTTAAGGTGCAGTTTTGTTTTGCAAGGACACAGCATAAATTGCATCATGGGGTTTCAGATTTATTTTCTCTCTCTGATTTCTATATTAAACATGCTCCATTTACAAGTTGTTTTGTCTAACTGTCAGGCCTTCAAACTGTTAAACTGGGTTCTTTCCTTGTCATGCATTATCACCAGTAATAAAGGTGCTGTAGGTCAAATTATGCCCTGTGAAACCCCACTGTACTAAAGTTATGCCCTCAATTATTTATTATGGTAAGGCGTAGGAGCCCCAGTCATCAATGACCAGGCCTGGCTCCAGGGTTTTTGCCGCCCCAAGCGGCGAAAAAAAAAAAAAAAAAGCCGCGATCGCGATCGGCGGCAGCTCCACCGCACCGCTTTCTTCTTCGGCGGCAATTTGGCGGCAGGTCCTTCCCTCCGAGAGGGACAGGGACCCTCCACCGAATTGCCGCCGAAGAGCCCGACGTGCTGCCCCTTTCCCTTGGCTGCCCCAAGCACCTGCTTGCTCAGCTGGTGCCTAGAGCCGGCCCTGTCAATGACACCAGTGCAGCTCCAGTGCCTTATGGAGGCTGCATAGGTATAAGTAACTGAAACTAAGGGCTTGTCTATACTTATGTGCTGGTTCGGCGGCAGGCAATCGAACTTCTGGGTTTGATTTATCGCGTCTTGTCTGGACGTGATAAATCGAACCCAGAAGTGCTCCCCGTCTACTCCGGTAATCCTGCTCGGTGCGAGGAGTTCACGTAGTCGACGGGGGAGCCTGCCTGCCGCGTCTGGACCGCGGTAAGTTCGAACTAAGGTACGTCGACTTCAGCTACGTTATTCACGTAGCTGAAGTTGCGTACCTTAGTTCTAATTGGGGGGTTAGTATAGATCAGGCCTTAGTAAACACTTCTGTTGATGCACGAGTAGGAATAGAATTGAGCTCTGTTAATTGTGTTGGCTCCTGAAGGGCTAAGATGAGTGAAAAACAGTAAAAGCTTATTTTCCAGCATTAAAGTGACAGCCATAACAGAGAGCAGCTCTGAGCAAGAAGGTGACATTTTTTGCACAATCACTTATAAGAGCAAGACTGCACTTCAAAATGTATTGATACCTACAGTTTTTATATTCAGAAGTTGATTTGTCTTCCACACTTTGTGCAAAGAAAAACATCTCCTGGGCTCAGCCCTCACATGCCAAGTCTCAGAACATAGGCAGTGTTTAAGGTCAAGTGATAAAGAGAAGGGAAAAAATGAGACGTCCCCTAGAAATGCTGATGCAGTTGTAACTATAATGAAGGTCCCAGCCACCATCCTCATATTAATGTTTGTTTTTCTTGCAGTCACTCTGTGAAGGTGTAAGGTTCAAGATCACACTGTTCATTAGCATACTTTTTTTGGAAATATTTTGCTGACACATACACGCCTTTTGTGGGGTCCCTCTCCTGCTTGCTCACTGAAAGCCTGTTTTAGAATGTCTGCCCGACCAAAAATTTAGGATCCGAAGAACCGGGAGGATGAAAACCTTAGACAAATAGTAATTAAAGTGATAACACTCGATTGCTGAGCCCTTCTCAGGTTTTGAAGTACTTTCTGATTGAAGCCGACTGAAACGTGCTCTCCCAATTTATCTGGTCTTTAAATTTAAATAGGAAAGAGGGTGTGCAGTTCTGATGATTTTACAAGGCTACAGTGGGGGCTGGTGACAAGTGAGAGTGGAAGATCCATAGCATTTGGATCAGCTTTTTTCCCTTCTCGATTCTTTCTTTGTCTTCCATCATTCTGCACGGAATGAGACAATGCAGGATCTACCTGTTCTGGACCAGCAGCCTCTGCAAGGCTAGCCAAGAAGCTGCCACCAAAATGTATAGTGTTGTGCATTACAGAATTACGAAGCACCTACTTGGATTTGCTCAGCAAAGCCTCTGCTTTTATTTAAACCTGGAGTGCCCAATCCTTAGTTGCCCAGCACCATGTGCTGTCAGTTACAAAGCGCAGTAAATATAGAATGCTAGCCTGTTATGATCAATTAGGATTTGCACTACTGAAAATCATAGAATATCAGGGTTAGAAGGGACCTCAGGAGGTCATCTAGTCCAACCCCCTGCTCAAAGCAGGACCAATCCCCAGACAGATTTTTGCCCCAGATCCCTAAATGGCCCCCTCAAGGACTGAGCTTATAATGCTGGGTTTAGCAGGCCAATGCTCAAACCACTGAGCTATCTCTCCCCCCAAATGACTTTACATAGCACAGGCCAATGTAGAATCAGACCCAAGGGATTCTGTTTTTGCCTAGAAGATCCATTTTGGGTGATACAGAGCTGTACCACCACCATGGGAGGTACAGGTGGGCCCAGTTCACTCTTGCTCTGCAGAATGTGTAGTCACCTCCACCAGTACAAAGTGAGTACTAAATCAGTGTAAAATACATTTCTATAGGACATCTCATTACAGCAGCATTTCTGTGTCTTATTTTGCACAGGTATAAATGGTTACACAAGGTGTAGGGCATGATGAATAAAAGGTACCTATGCCACCCCAATCTATGGGGAACACAGGTACACCACCAATCTTTTAGATGATGCAGTCTGTCCTTTATCTTTCAGAAAGCCACACAGGAAAGACTTATGGAATTCTGGAGGGAATCCCAAGATGTTGAGCTGGACAAATCTTATTGCATTGAAATCAGTGGGAGCTTTGTCATCGACTTCAATGGAGCCAGGTTTTTGCCCCAGAAATACAATACATGGCTTCTACCAGCAGTTTCCCACATAAAGGGATTTAACAAAATAAGCTCTTCAGGGTAAGGGCTGTCTTTGACTATTTGTTTGTCCAGTGTCGACCACAAAGTGGTTTCGATCTTACGTTATGTCCACACTGCAATAGACGTGTGATTGCAGCACACGTAGACATTCTGCCCATCTAAGTTGGCAGCAACAAGGGCCGGGTTCTGTATCTAGGGGTTCCGTTTCAATAACGCAATGCAAAACCGGCTCGAGCCCCCACCCAGTGACCTGGGACAATTACATACCACCCCCTGGGCGCCTCTAAGAGGCAATACTTCCCCTCTCGCAAGCACGGAGTCTGAGTGTAACAGAAAATGTTTAATATCATGAGGTAAACAACATCAGCATTAAATTGGAAAAACACCAGAACTAGAGTTCTTAGACCAAACCATGAGCGAAGACCCACCCCAGCAAATTGGGCCGTGTCCTCTCCCATTGGTTCTTGAAACCAGCGACCCAAGAATCACCAAAGTCCCAAAAGTCCACCAATCCCAAAGTCTCTTGGGTCCAGCAACCCAAGAATCACAAAAGTCCGACAACCCCCCCCAAAGTCTCTGTCCATGATCAGTGCAGCCCCAGAGTTCAAAAGGGGGGGGGGGCCGAGCAGGGTGTTAAGGGGCACCTTACGTGATCCGAGGCCAACCGGCTGCTTCTCCGTGGGGTTCCACCGCAGCCTTCACCACGAACTGCTCCATTCCACCTGCCGTCCCACTCCTGCCGTCCCCGAACTGCTCTGGCAGCTGCTCCGGCAGCTGCTCCGCTCCGCTCACCGACCTGTGAGCCGTGCCGCTCCGCTCCGCTCCGCTCACCGACCTGTGAGCCGAGCCACTCCGCTCACCGACCTGTGAGCCGCTCTGCTCCGCTCCACTCCAGCCGTCCCTTGGGCTGCTCCCACAAGGCTCTGCTCTGCTAGCTGCTCCTCCAGCCGCTCCGCTCACCCCCACTAAGCTAAGTTAGCTTAGCAATAGCTTCAGGCTCCCCCACTAGTTAACACAGCCTCAGTGATCTCAGCTCTTTTGTGATTTCAGCTCTTAGTGATTTCAGTTAGTAGTAGGGGAGCCCCAGTGCTGGTGCACTATTGGCCCAAAGTGAACTCAGCTCAGCAGTCTGTAACTAGACTCCTAAGGGAATCAAAGTTAGCTCTGACATTCAACAGTGGAGAGAGGAGGAGGTGCAATTGGTGTTTCAGGCCCACAAAAGGGACCCACACCACCAGGTACCAATACCTGTCCCCATCCTCTCTCCATTCACTGGGTTTTGTAACCCATGCCCCTTGACAAGCAAATGCTACCTAGGTAATGGTGAATGATTCACTCAGTCCTTCTGTCATACAACAGTTCCACTGGCCTTGATTCACAGAATCAGGGTAACAAAACTTTATTCTTCCTGCCCCAATAACAGAGAAACTGGGGATCCCACACCTGCTAAAGTAACCACTTTGAGTTGCTGTGGTTTCATGCCAGGCGAGTGGGTGTGCCTATGCAAACAAGATCAGCCCCTGGAGTTCTTTTCCACACTCGCCATAATTCACCACCAGATGTCAGGGTAGAGCTTATCCTGACTCTGCTTACACGATACCAATGAAGCTGTGGCAGCGTGGGTGTCAGTGAGGGCTGTATCCTGGGACCCTGGGTAATTACATGGGCAGCTAGTTCACGCTGAAGCTGCCGTGACTTTGTTGGTATTGGTACATGAGCTAGCAAGATTAAAGCTAGCTGAGGGATGTCTACAGGTGCTGCAATCATACACCCCAGCCTTGATTGCATAGGCAGTACCATAATACAAATAATAAATGATAAAATCTCCCAGAAAACAAGTAACTTTGCAAATTCACCACAGCAATCTGGATGCCTTTCAGAGCATCAAAAACCACCCAGAGCTTTTTTTTTTTCTTCTTAAATGATTTACTATTTTTCCAGTGTTGTCCTTGATCAAATATATACACACCCGCACACAGACTCCTAAATCAGGCAATAGGCAGCCAGGAAGGCTATCAGAGGAACTATGCAAATTAAAGACCTGTGAGAAAATACTCAATGTCAAAAATCTGCTTTTAGATTTAAAGAAAAAAAAACCTGATTATTCCATTTCTTTTTTTGTAAGAATTAGGCACATTTTAAAATTTATGAGAACCCTGGATTGGCTCCTTGCTGAGCCCTTAAAGCATTTATGAATAGGGCCAAAGGATCTGATATGAGCTTTCCTAATGCAGAATAAGCCAAATAAAAGTTAGCTCAATTATGCATAAAAATGTCTCCAGGAACACACAGTTCAAAAATGTCAATAAATTATGTATGGAATTGAGTTATTCCACCACTTTGTTGTCACAAATGAAACCTCTCAAGGAAGAGACATATTTTAAAAAAGAAAGTATTGAGGGTGAATACAGAGAAAATGAGACGGGTTTAATTTTGACAACTGTTACAGTCACATTTTTCTTCCTGATTTAAAGTTTAACCCAAATAAGTTTTAAAAAACATTCAACCGAAAATCTCTATTTCGTTAACGAAGTTTGACGGCTTTGGTCTAATTTATTATAAAAGTAAGACCGGTGCTTGATGTAGAGAGGGAGGATGATCCAGTGGATAGAGCACTAACCTAGGACTTGGGAGATCTGGGTTTAATTTTCTACTCCACTCTAGGCTTCCTGTTTGACCTTGGGCAACTCAGTTAGCTTCCCTGTACCTCAGTTTCCCCATCTGTAATAACAGGGATCATAATACCTACCTCACAGGGGTATTGTGGGGATAAATATAGTAAGTGCTTTAAGATCTGCTGACTAAAAGCTAGGTGTTGTTATCATGTGATCTGGGATACTTTAGATCCAGAATAGTTTTCTATAAAGAACATCTTCCATAAAGAACAACAGCAGGCTTGCATTATGTAGCTCTTACTTTTTCATACCAGGGAAAATGGATATTGAGGCGTAAGTATCTATTTCAGCAGGTACCGTAGCAAAAGGGTCAGGACAAAAGAACAGCTGGAACATATTTAGGGCCGTGATCAAGAACATACTTGGGTCAGCATCGTTGGCCTGCTCTGTCCCCTTTGCAAAACTCCTGTTGTACAAAAGGTACAGAATCTGGCTTTAATCCCTACTGGGGATTCCCTTGGTGGGTTGGAATCCCCTGTGGGAGCAGAGTTGACAACTGCTTTGACTTGTACCAAGTGTGAACTGAGTGCGGCAGAGAATCTGGCCCATTCCTGTCCATCAAAACTTCCAATATTTTTAACAATTATACTCTTTCCTTCATGAATCTGATTGCTATCCTCAGACGTGTGGTGTCTCCTCCATGTACTCCCCAAGAGCCTCACCTGGTATGAACTCTTCTCCTCCCAGCCTACAGAACACAAAACTTACTGAGAGGAACCTCACTGAGCTTTTCCCTGCCCTCTCATCCCCTCTCTATCTGTTTTTTGCCAGGATCCGTGAGCTGGGCTTCTATTCTTTAATCATGTTGCTGTCAAGTATAGGCTGGTGTGCTCTGGTAACATGTAAGTCTGATATTGGAAACAAGACTAAATATCTAAGGTGAAATCCTGGCCCCCACTGATGTCAATGGGAGTTTTGCATCTAAAGAGAGCAAGGAGAATGATAGTGTTAGCTCAGCTCTTATGTTGCAAGTCAAGACAAAGAATTTTGTATCCATTCTTACAGAAAAACAAAACTACAATAAGTTGCTAAAACATTAGCATAGTTTTATTGTAGTGTTTGGGGATATTATTGTAAAATACTGGAGTATATTTTGTAAGAGTCTGGCATATAGTAATTAGGGAGTCATGCTTATATCAGAAGAGAATATAGAATCTACCTAAGCAAAAATCGACTGCCTCTGCTTTGCAGACTTTACACTTACCAAGTACTAGACTTAAAATCTGAAACTGGCTCCTTTCTGGAGCTAAAACATAAACAGGAAGTCTGAAACATGACTCCCTCCAGAATGAAGTGGCACACAGAATAAATGCGGCTAATCCACTTATTTAACATTTTTGCTCACTGTGAAAGCTTCATGAGATAAACATCTCATTTTCATGAAGGTCCCATGTGGAGAAGGGGTATAATACAATCTTACTCCTGTACAATACAAACAGCATAATCCAGGATACTCAGACTAAATTAGCAGACAATGATACTGAGTGGTCACAATGCCAGTTCATTTTGCACTGAGGATACTCCTTAAGGCAGAAAGAATTTTTCAAATTAACTAATGAGGAGGTGCCTGTTTCAATAGATTAAGTAGCTTTTTCCAGTGCCCCAGTAGTCTGGCTTTTACAGTAAAATTTAGTTCCAGGTATTTCAAAAAGAAGAACAGGAGTACTTGTGGCACCTTAGAGACTAACAAATTTATTAGAACATAAGCTTTCGTGGACTACAGCCCACTTCTTCGGATGCTAGTCCACGAAAGCTTATGCTCTAATAAATTTGTTAGTCTCTAAGGTGCCACAAAGAAAGTACTCCTGTTCTTCTTTTTGCGGATACAGACTAACACGGCTGTTACTCTGAAACCAGGTATTTCAAAGGTAACAGTCTGGTAATTCCAGCCCCACCTACTCCTTTGTAAAGGCCTGATTCTGCTCACGGTTACCTTAGTGTAAATCAGGAACAATCCATTGGCTTCTTTTTCTTTTCTTTATTTTCCCCCCTAGGGCAAAACAGACTTGAATAGATAGTCTATAGCTTCCACCAATTAAAATTTCTAAATATCTAGTGATTTATATTATCTTGTTCTGCCTTGTGGCTATCAGGTAATGTAGCTATGCCTTTCCAATACTACTCCATTTCCCCAATATTTTTACTAAATAACATAGTGTAACTTTTGTTACCTTAAACCACTTAAATTCCTCAAAAAGCTTTTTCCCTTTCTTTATCGAAGCCATTACATACCCAGAAAAGGTGACCAGTTGTTTCTTCTACCATACAGCATACACATAGCTCATCTTTGTTTATTCAAAAAAGATTTTTGTTTTAACCATACTGGCCCATTAGTTCTCTAAACAAAACGCTTCATTTTTCCTATCCAGGCCCTGACATATGTCGTTAGCCTCAACACTAGGGCACAATTAAAAAAAAATCTTCTTCCTCTTTTTCATTGACCCGATTTTTTTGCTATTCCTCTTTTTAAATGTTTCGGTACTAGGCCATTGGCTTCCGTGGGGCTGCTCCTGATTTAGAGTGGCACACCGGAGTTCAGACTCTGCCCATCACTGCGGAAAGTATGTGGTTGAAACAAAAGATAGGCAGCCAGGACCAGCTGCAGCCTGATTAAATTCAACAGTCCCAAAGTGCTAACATGAGAACACGGACTCCCAGTTACCTTAACAAATTGACTTTTTTAAGGACACCTGGAGTCTACTTCTCTTGTTGACTTGGCTTTGACATCCTGTAAAACCAGTGATTTAAGTGGAATTACTCGTGATTTGCACTGGTGAACCTAAAAGCCGAATCTGGCCTCTAAGCTTTAAGGGTATGTCTACAAAGCAAAGAAAAACCTGCAACTGGCCCGTGCCAGCCAACTTGGGTTCACAGGACTCAGGCTGCAGGGCTGTTTCATTGCTGTGTAGGCTTCAGCCCGGGCTCGCGGACCCTCCCACCTCGCAGGGCCCTAGAGCCTGGGCTCCAGCCCGAGCCTGGAGGTCTATACAGCAATGAAACAGCCCCGCAGCCCAAGTTGGCTGTCACAGGCCAGCCACAGGTTTTTCTTTGCTATCTAGACATACCCTAAGATACAAGTCTCTTTAGAGCTCTTCAGTAAGTGGAGTGTTTTCTTCTTACATCTCACTAGCATTAATGACAGCTCTCCCCATCTGCCAACAATCTAGCGCTAACTGCATAGTTAGTTAAACAGTTTTGAGATGCATCCTTCCTAAGGCTTGATCCTAGGCTTGTTGAAGTCAATTATAAAGCTCTCGTTGACTTGAATTGTGCAGGATCAGGGCCTTAAAAAGCAAATTAAGAAACATTCCTTTTAATGATAAAACAATCTCATCTTTACATAACTACTCTTACACCAAAGCACCTTACCAACCTTGAGCATGAAACTGATCTCTCTTCCCATCTGTTTAACCAGCCAATGTGACTTCTATGAAGTGTCTTGCAATTTACACAGGGGTAAGGCCTGGTCTACACTGGGGAGGAGGGGGGCGATGTAAGATACGCAACTTCAGCTACGGGAATAGCATAGCTGAAGTTGACGTATCTTATTTCGACTTACCTCCCGTCCTCACAGCGTGGGATCGACGGCCGCGGCTCCCCCATCGACTCCGCTACCGCCGCTCGCCCTGGTGGAGTTCCGGAGTCGACGGGAGCATGTTCGGGGATCGATATATCGTGAGACACGATATATCGATCCCCGATAGATAGATCTAGGGTAGTCTGGACGTACCCTAAGAGACAGCAGAATCTGACTCTTTATAAATAAGTAGGAATCACCTCATTCACCACTGAAATGCAGCCATTTGGACTGGCACAAAATAGTACTATACGCAAGAATTTAGGACAGGAAGTGAAGAAATATCGACTGAAACTACATAGGGGAATTTAGGCAGGCAGAATATAATTAACCATTTGGAATTTGGCCATGACAGCAAAACTAACATTTCAGACTAGATGACCTAAGTCTTTTTCTAACTAATAATGTGATCCTCTGACTTCAATTCTTACAAAAGTGTTATGGACTCTCCAGTTTTTATGTTTTCCCTGTCAGATCAGAAATAGATCAGGTCTGGGATTTTCAAAGAGGCCTAAAGGAATGAGGTGCCCAACTCCCAGGCACCTTTGTAAATCTGTTCCTAGATTACTTGCCTTAACTCTGTGTTTCATTTCATTGTAATTTTTCTTTTCCTCGTCTGAAAAAAAAAGAGAAAACGTGAATGTAGACCTATATGATTAAACTGGTGCAAAAGGCTAGCATAGACTCATAGAATATCAGGGTTGGAAAGGACCTCAGGAGGTCATCCAGTCCAACCCCCTGCTCAAAGCAGGACCAATTCCCAACTAAATCATCCCAGCCAGGGCTTTGTCAAGCCTGACCTTAAAAACCTCTAAGGAAGGAGATTCCACCACCTCCCTAGTGCCACAGGACCCTCTGTTGCTTTTCACCTCCCTAGGTAACCCATTCCAGTGCTTCACCACCCTCCTAGTGAAATAGTGTTTCCTAATATCCAACCTAAATCTCCCCCACTGCAACTTGAGACCATTACTCCTTGTTCTGTCATCTGCTACCACTGAGAACAGTCTAGATCCATCCTCTTTGGAACCCCCTTTCAGGTAGTTGAAAGCAACTATCAAATCCCCCCTCATTCTTCTCTTCTGCAGACTAAACAATCCCAGTTCCCTCAGCCTCTCCTCATAAGTCATGTGCTCCAGCCCCCTAATCATTTTTGTTGCCCTCCGCTGGACTCTTTCCAATTTTTCCACAAATTGGACACTCATTTCACTTTGAGTGGCTTATGTCGAGTTAGGTTAAAATGATTGGGCACAAGTCTAAGCTAACTCAAAATAAGCCACTCCCGTACTGAAATCAGAGTACCTGTATGCACACACTCTTTTTGCACTAATTTAACTATGTTGGTTTAAAAGCTGATTCAAGTCATACTGATGCAACTATAGACAAACCCTTAGTGCTTCAAAGAATTATAAAGACTCCTCAGGAGACAACTGTTCCTGTTTCAGAGTTTTGTTCCAAACCTTCTGCACTGGAAAATAATCCTTTCTTAAGGAAGATTTTTTTTAATTTACCTGGTGGACTTGACAGTAAGCCCCTGCAAACAGTTGATTTTCGGTAGGCTGCAGCTGGGGTTAATTGTGCGTAGTGAGCATGAGGACCCACTAAATAGGCTATCTGTCCTTTTTCATTTTCATATATGATTTTTAACAACAGTGGCAATTCATTCCTGAGCAAGATGAGATGTAACTATGCACTATATTCTGTCCTCAGAGTCATGGGCACATTCACAAAAGGACCACTGTCATTAGCAAAGATAGAAGCCAGGACCACTAGCACCAAAACTTTAAGCCTCTACTACTTGTTAAAGGAGCTTTAGCTGCAAGCAAGTAGCAGGCTGTTATAGTCACTGAAGTGCACAGTCAATGACAGAATATGGCCCTGAGAATGTAATGGTGAAGGAACATCCAAAACAATAGTGACCATAACAATCTTAGAGGCCAGATTCTGCTCTCAGCACACTTGAAAGTGGTGGGGTTCTCATATGTAACTGAAAAGTTTGTAAGTAAGATGAAGATGAGAGACACAAAGAGGCTAAACACATAATTATATACCAGTAGACTAGAAGAGATTATTTTCTGTTTGTCACTTGACTATAGTTGCTTTCCACTATATTCTGTCATTGGTTCACTTGATCCTCCATGTACTTTGATCAGAACCACATAAATGTATTAAAAATAATACATCTTCCATCCTTTATTTTGATCAACTTTGATCACTTCAGACAGCTGTTATTGAAAAACGATAGGAAGTTGAGATGTAATTAACAAGAGAAAGGCCAACATTCTGAATATGTAAGATTTAAAAAAGAGCCTAAGGACAACATATGATAATGAAAAAAAGGATTACAACTTAAGGTCTTCAGGATCAACTGCCTCTTATTATGTGTATGTACATTGACCAGTGCAGTAGGGCCCTGATCTTAGTTAAAGATGCTACTGTAATATAAATAATAAATAACAGAGTAGTGTGATTCTGTCACTGTTTTTAGGGTGGACATTTGGGTTCAACAATAATTTGAATAAACCCGAATAGCATGGAGTGTGAATAAACCTGAATATTTCAGTAATTGTGTGTTTTTTCACTGGGATTCTTTTGCTCTACAAGCCCTTCAGTGGAATTGAAATCACACAAGATCTGCTCTTCTCCTGATGTCTACCGTGGAGGAACTGAAATGGTGAGAGAAGGCCACCTTTTGTATTTTTTGGCACATAACTGGCTCTCCAGGGATATGTGAAAAATGTACATGCAAAGAAATACCAATACAAGAACTCCACATGCACCCCTAATTGTTACTGGTATTATAAGTATTTGTCATGTAAAATGCAAAATGATATAAACAACAGATCAAGCATTTTAGGTGAGTGATAGGAACAGACTTGAATGAAATAGAAGGAAAGTGCTGGGTATAGACATGCATTTTTAGCAACTATTTTGTTTCCATTTGATAACAGTCTTGAGACACAGAGGATATTAAGACATCTTGAAAATTTCAAGAGTACTTTAGAACTCATAACCTGGTCAAGTCCTGGCCTCAGCCTGTACACCTATTCGTATCATTTGTATTACAGTAATGCATAGAGGTCCCAGCTGAGAACAGAGCCCCATTGTACCGGGTACTGTACATATGTGACGGGTTGGATCACAGAAACCCCCCTGGGAGCTGCCACCAGATGTGCAAAGACTACCCCTGCTTCTGTTTTTCCTGCCAGCTCAGGACTCCAGCACCCTGTCTTGCTGAGCCAGACACTCCCATCTGGCTCCAGACACAGATCCAGGGTCAGAATCTCCTGTCCCAAAGCTGCAAGTTTACCTGAAAACAGCTCACAGTAGTGTGCTTGTCTTTAGCACTCAGATGCCCAACTCCCAATGGGGTCTAAACCCAGATAAATCCGTTTTACCCTGTATAAAGCTTATGCAGGGCAAACTCATAAATTGTTCGCCCTCTATAACACTGATAGAGAGATATGCACAGTTATTTGCTCCCCCAGGTATTAATACATACTCTGAGTAAATTACTAAATAAAAAGTGATTTTATTAAATACAGACAGTAGGATTTAAGTGGTTCAAAGTAGTAACAGACAGAACAAAGTAAGTCACAAGCAAAATAAAATACAATGCGCAAATCTATGCCTAATCAAACTGAATACAGATAATCTCACCCTCAGAGATGCTTTAGTAAGTTTTTCTTAGACTGGACACCTTCCAGGCCTGGGCACAATTCTTTCCCCTGGTGCAGCTCTTGTTGCAGCTCAGGTGATAGCTAGGGGATTCTTCATGATGGCTTCTCTCCCTCTCTGTTCTCTTCCCCCCTTTATATATCTTTTGCATAAGGCGGGAACTCTTTGTCTATCTGGGTTTCCACCCCCACCTCACTGGAAAAGCACCAGGTTAAAGATGGATTCCAGTTCAGGTGACATGATCACATGTCACTGCAAGACTTCATTACTCACTTGCCAGCACACACATATACAGAAAGACTCACAGGTAAATACAGCCATTTGCAGACAATGGGAGTCATCAAGATTCCAAACCATCATTAATGGTTCACACTTTACACAATTACAATAGGCCCTCAGAGTTACATTTTATATTTTTAGTTTTGGATACAAGAGTGGTACATTTATACAAATCAGATGATCATACTCAGTAGATTATAAGCTTTGTAATGATACCTTACAAGAGACCTTTTGCATGAAGCATATCCCAGTTACGTTACATTCACTTATTACCGTATTTTCTCTAAAACCATCTCAGTTACATTATATTGACTTATTATCAAGTTTTTATAAAACCATATAGACTGCACAACGTCACACCCTCCTCCTGTACTTACTGCCAGAGACTTGGACACTGACCATGGCGGAGGCAGTATTCCTAAAATTTGTTTTTGGGCTCCCCTATGGGGCAGACACTCCTGTGTCCCCCCAAAAGGGAAAGAGACCCTGATCCAGCTGTAGGCTCACAGCTACCAGCTATGAGGGACCTTTCGCTGGCCAGCAAAATCCCCCCCCTTTCACTCAGGTTGGGTTTGCTTCCAGCTAGAGTCCTTGGGGTTTGTTCCCACCGCAGCAGTCACCAGGACCCCAACTTCCAGCTCCAGGATGCATGTCTCTGTGCACCTCTCTTACTTCATTACAGCCAGGTAATGCTTCTGGGTTTTACTTGCTTTGTCTCTTAAGTCCAGGCTGGTGGGCAGCCTTTCCTTTTTCCAGGTCAGCCTTTTCCCAGGCAAATTGTACATCAATTTCCATTTGTCTTCCCTTGAGACCATCACTTGATGAGCTGGGATACCACAGAGAACCCCCTCCTGCCAGAACAGGCACCCCTTCACTCCTGTCTTGCTAAATTAGACACCCCAGTTAGCTTCAGCACAGACAGAGGTTGGGCCACACCCATCTGCAGTTCACTGAAACTGAGATGCACTCAGCTCAGGGGCTTCTTAGTTAACAGAGACATTCCCAGTGCCCATTGTTCAGTCTTTCTGGGCAATTTGCAACTTGTGTAGTTTTAGCTTCTTTTGATTTTCATTCTTATTTATTTTGTTTCCTTTTCTGTCCCTACTTCCCTTTCCCGAAATAAGCAAACAGAAAATAACAAACCAGTAACCACTTTGTTCTCCAGCCACCACACTTAAAACTCACTTAAAATCACTACCAGTATCTCAAAGCAATCAGCTGTGCACAGATCCTGCCGACTACACCACTGTGACGGGTTGGATCACAGAAACCCCCCTGGGAGCTGCCACCAGATGTGCAAAGACTACCCCTGCTTCTGTTTTTCCTGCCAGCTCAGGACTCCAGCACCCTGTCTTGCTGAGCCAGACACTCCCGTCTGGCTCCAGACACAGATCCAGGGTCAGAATCTCCTGTCCCAAAGCTGCAAGTTTACCTGAAAACAGCTTGCAGTAGTGTGCTTGTCTTTAGCACTCAGATGCCCAACTCCCAATGGGGTCTAAACCCAAATAAATCCGTTTTACCCTGCATAAAGCTTATGCAGGGCAAACTCATAAATTGTTCGTTGTATTACAGTAATGCATAGAGGTCCCAGCTGAGAACAGAGCCCCATTGTACCGGGTACTGTACATATACCGAGTAAAAGACAGTCCCTGCCATGAAGATCTAATAGTCTAAATAGACAAGATAGACAAATGTGGGACGGGAAACAGAAGCACAGGGAGGTGAAGTGCCTGAGGTCACACAGCAGGTCCATGGCCAACCTGGGACTACAATCCAGGGGTGAAATCCAAGCCCCATTGAAGTCAATAGGGAGGAGAGGGATAGCTCAGTGGTTTGAGCATTGGCCTGCTAAACCCAGGGTTGTGAGTTCAATCCTTGAGGGGGCCACTTGGGGATCTGGGGCAAAATCAGTACTTGGTCCTGCTAGTGAAGGCAGGGGGCTGGACTCGATGACCTTTCAAGGTCCCTTCCAGTTCTAGGAGATGGGATATCTCCATTAATTATAACTATAATAGCAAAACTCCCTTGACTTCGTTAAGACCACGATTTCACCCCAAATTCTCTGACTTCCAGTCTAGTGCCCCAGCTACTAGACCATACTAGCATCCTATGCTTTTGTGGGAAGCCTGTTTCTATGATGTTAAAACCTTGTTCAAAGTGAAAAAGAAATATATATCTATATATCTACACACAAATGCAAACACCCCAGGAAACAAAACAGAGGTGTAATCTGCTGAAGAAGAATGCATATGAAAAAGGCCAAGGAGAGTGTGTTGCTATCAGTCACTAATCTGGTCATGTTCCAGTTCTGAGTCAGGGCTTGTCTTCACTACCCGCCTGCATCGGCGGGTAGAAATCGATCTCTCGGGGATCGAATTATCTCGTCTCGTCGGGACGCGCATACTCCACCAGCCCAGGTAGGAGTAAGCGCCGTCGACGGGGGAGCCACGGCGGTCGATTTGCCACCGTCCTCGCAGCAGGGTAGGTCGGATCAGATACGTCAAATTCAGCTACGCTATTCGCATAGCTGAATTTGCGTATCTTAAATCGATCTCCCCCCTTTCCCCCCAGTGTAGACCTAGCCTATGATAAGATTCACCACAAATTGGTTGCAGATCTGACTTCTCAGTCCAGTAAGATTCACTACAAATGGGTTGCAGGCTATAATTAGACCTACAGAGATGAGCACCTTTGTGAAAGGTTTGCTCAGGAGGAAGGGAGAGGTGAGCCTATGCTCTGGAATGCTTTGCCTGCTTTTCACAGATTGGGAGTTAGCATTAACAAGATTGTTCTTTAGATGAATAGTGCCAGTAAAGTACTGGTGTAAGCTCCCCTTTCTCGCTTGTCTACACTACCCACCGGATCGTCTAATATAGACACGATAAATCGACCGCTGAACGCTCTCCCGTCGACTCCGGTACACCACCAGAACGAGAAGCACAAGCAGAGTTGACGGGAGAGCATCAGCTGTCGACTTACCGCAGTGAAGACACTGTCTTTTACTCGGCCTTCTCTCACCATTTCAGTTCCTCCACGGTAGACATCAGGAGAAGAGCAGATCTCGTGTGATTTCAATTCCACTGAAAGACTTGTAGAGCAAAAGAACCCCAGTGAAGACACTGCGGTAAGTAGATCTAAATACGTCGACTTCAGCTACGCTATTCACGTAGCTGAAGTTGCTTATCTTAGGTTGACCCCGCACGGTAGTGTAGACAAGCCCTCACTTAGATTTAGTTGATCGATCAGCTGAACCTGTAGAGCTGGGAACCAGAAGAATCATTGGCACCAAGTTCCTGTTTATTTTTTCCCCATTATCTTTCACCTTTTTGAGTGTGGGCTTTCTTATAGGCATGGTGCTTATAGCAGAGTGACCTGAAATTCCGAACATGCAGACATTAATAGCACAATATTTTTATCAGTAGCTGGCTGGTATCTTGCCCTTGCAGCTAAAGGAAGAGTACTGTGAAATTGGACTAATTCAGACATAACTTTAATGGAATAAAAATATTTTAAAAAACCTTTCTTCCACAAAAATCGTAGGTTCCCGTGCTCCTTTCTGAGTTGTGCTGTATCCTGCTCCCCCTGGGGATCCAGCATTATCATGCAGAATTAGCCAAGTAACATAATTCCGCTCAAAGTCATATAACAACTTTCTCTTGTGAAAAAATTCCTCTCTGGCGTAGCAACACTGGAGGCCTCATCAAAGACCTGCTCAGCTTGATTACACTTAAAAGGAGCCAGAGCCATTCTTAGAACACAAGAGCTGCCATACGACCGTGGTTCGTCTTGCCCAGTATCCTGTCTCCAATACTGGCCCATACCAGAGCTCCAGGGTGAGTGTACAGAACATGACAATTATGGAGTAATCCATTCAGCTTCTACACCCAGCTTCTGGTAGTCAACTAAGCATGGAGTTGCATCCCTGACCATCTTGTCTAATAGGCATTGATGGACCTATCCTCCATGAATTTATCTAGTTCTTTTTCGAACTCAGTTATATTTTTGGCCATCATAGCATCCCATGGCACTGAGTTCCACAAGTTAGATGTGCATTGTCAGAAAAAGTACTTCCTCTTGTTTGTGTTAAACCTGCTGCCTATTAATGTCATTGGGTGACCTCTGGTTTTTGCTTTGTGTGAAAGAGTAAATAACCCTTCTCTATTCACTTTTTCCACACCATTCGTGATTTTATAGGCCTCTGTCTTTTCCCCCTTAGTTGTCTCTTTTCTGAGCTGAACACCCACAATCCTTTTAGTTTGTATGGAAGCCATTCTATCCCCCATCATCTTTGTTGCTCTTCTCTGAACCTTTTCCAGTTCCACCATATCCCTTTGGAGATGGAGTGACCAGAACTGGACACAGTATTGTAGGTGTGGGTGCTCAATGGGTTTATATGGTGGCATTATGATATTTTCTGTCTTATCTTCTATCCCTTTTCTAATAGTTCCTAACATACTATTAGCTTTTTTGACCACTGCTGCGCTCTGAGTGGAAGTTTTCAGAGAATTATCCATGGTTGCTCCAAGATCTCTTTCTCAAGTGGTAATGGCTAATTTAGAATCTAACATAGTACATGTATAGTTGGGATTATCTTTTCCAGTGTGCATAACTTTGCACTTATCAATGTTGAATTTCATCTGCTATTTTGTTTCCCATTCACCAGTTTTGTGAGATGCCTCTGTAACACCTTACAGTCTGCTTTGGATTTAACTCCTTTGAATAATTTTATGTTGTCTGCAACTTGGCAACTTCACAGTTCACCATCTTTTCCAGATCATTAATGAATATGTTGAACAGCACAGGTCCCAGAAACAGATCCTTGGGGGACCCCACTGTTCAGCTCTCTCCACTGTGAAAACCAGACCATTTATTCCCACTCTTTGTTTCCTATCTTTCAACCAGTTACTAATCCATGAAAGGACCTTCCCTCTTATCCCATAGCTACTTGGTTTCCTTAAGAGCCTTTGTTGTGGCTTTCCAAAAATCAAAGGCTTTCCAAAAATCCAGCTACACTATATCAACTGGATCATCCATATCCACGTGCTTGTTGACTCTCTCAAAGAATTCTAATAGATTGTGAGGTCTGACTTCCCTTTACAAAAGTCATGTTGACACTTCCCCAACAAATCATGTTTATCTGTGTCTGATACTTTAGCTCTTTGCTATCATTTCTTCCCCATCATCCTGTAACTCCTTGTAACACACTGTCTCCTCCACCATGGCTGGCAGTCCAAGGAGAGGTTTAAGGGCATATAAAGCTAATGTAATTGCTTCAACAAATTGTAAATGCTAGATGATGGGACTGAATGACAGGGGATGGATCACTCAATGATTACCCTGTTCTGTTCATTCCCTCTGAAATATATGGCATCAGCTACTGTCAGAAAACAGGATACTGGAGTAGATAGACCATTGTTCTAACCCAGTATAGCTGTTCTTCTGTTCTAAATGGGGAATTAAATTAAACATCCCTTCTCACTTAGCACACAGAGACAGAGAAAACATAGATAGGGCTTTGCAGTTACTGCTATTTAAGTGTATTTCATTAGTGCCAGAAGAGCCCAACTGGTAAAGAACATTTGTAAGGCTGTTATAAATGTAGTTAGACTTTTTTTTTCTCCCAAACCTTAGGCAGACATATGCCTGACTCATCAACTAGCTAAGCTGAGAGTGCAGGAGAGAGATTTTTGACACCACACTCCAAAAAACTTTCAAAACCAGTATGAGCCCAAACTTTCAGAAAGAGAAGAGTTCTGAGATACATTTTTTTTGTAATGGTGGCCATTTCCTTCTTGACACTTGAAAGATCAAATCTAAGATTAATCATTCCTGAGGACAAACTGGCCAGTGACTCACAAATGATTCCCAAATCTCCTGTTCCTGGAATAGCAGGTAAAGAGAGGCCACAGAGTCTCTGTAGCGTTCAGCTGTTTGATCGTCTGCCAGATAAAACTCTCTGGGTTAACTAGTTTCCCTGCTCTGCTCTAACCTGTTTCTTCTTAATTGTACTGAAGAAGCCATTTTGAACCAGTCAGTAATTTTGTATTGTATTTTCTTATAGTATAAATCTAGCTAAAAACTTATTGGTTCCGGGCCTATAATTATTTGTGTTTCTTGAAAAGGAGTTTGTCTGGGATGGAATGGGGTGAAATTGGAACTAAAATTAGATATATCTCAGCCCTAAACAACCATCAGATACCTAGTCCTGAGGTTATTTTAATACCCTTCTTTTGCCCTAAGTAGGGTTGCCAACTTTCTACTAGCACAAAACCGAACACCCTGCCCCAAGGCCCCACTCCTGCCTCGCCTCTTCTCTGAGGCCCTGCCCCACTCGCTCCCTCCCACCTCCCTCCATTGCTCACTCTCCCCTACCCTCACTCACTTTCACTGGGCTGGGGCGGGGGCTAGGGTGCAGGGGGGGGGGGAGGCGTGAGGGCTCCGGCTGGGGGTGCGACTGGGGATGAGGAGTTTGGGGTGCAGAGGAGGACTCTGGGCTGGGACAGGGGATTGGGATGCGGGAGGGTGTGAGGGCTCTGGCTGGGGGTGCAGGCTCTGGGTTGGGACCAGAAATGAGGGGTTCAGGGTGTAGGAGCGGGCTCTGGGTTGGGGCACGGGGTTTGGGTGTGGGGGGTGAGGACTTCAGCTGAGGGTGCAGGCTGTGGGGTGGGGCCAGGGATAAGGGGCTTGGGGTGCAGGAGGGGGGCTCTGGGCTGGGGCCAAGGGGTTTGGAGTGTGGAATCCAGCTGGGGGTGTGGGCTCTGAGGTGGGGCCAGGGATGAGGGTCTTGGGGTCCAGGGGGGGGCAGGGGGTTGGGGTGCGGGCTCCAGCTGGGGGTGTGGGCTTTGGGGTGGGGCTGGGATGAGAGGATTGGGGTGCAGGAGGGGGCTCAGGGCTGGGGCAGGGTGTTGGGGGAGTGCAGGGTCCAGGCAGTGCTTACGCAGCTCCCAGGAAGCGGCCGACAGGTCTCTGCAGTGCAGCCCCTACCGCATGGGTGGCCAGGGAGGATCCACGCACTGCCCTTGCACCTGCAGGTGACAACCCTGCAGCTCCCATTGGTCGCGGTTCCCAGCCAATGGGAGCTGCGGAGCTGGCATTAGGGGCCACGGCAGTATGTGGCGCTTCCCTGGCTGCCCATGTGCCTAGGGGCTGCACTGCTTCCGGGAGCCGCACGAAGCTTAGCTCCAAGCCCCCACTGCGCTGCCAACCGGAGCCGCCTGGGTCCCTTTTCAACCGGGCGTTCCGGTCTAAAACCAGACGCCTGGCAACCCTAGCCCTAAGCCACAACTGAGATGTTGCTTGTCCCAGATTCAGAGATGAGCAGAAATAGCTACTAGTAGAGTGTTAAAGTAATAGATTACACAAGACTGGAAGCAGTTTCCAGATTGATCACTGATGTTATCTACAATGGAGCACTGTGTAGAGTGTCAGCAAGCAGAAATGCAGTTTAAAAAGGCAGGAGTGGCATAAGGACCAGATCCAGCCAGGGGAGAATTCCACCAGCACAGGCACTGAGGAAGGCAGATGTAAAACTGTCTTCCAAAAACTCCATTACCAGCCCTGGTGTAGAAGGCATGCTGAGGCTGGGGGCAGGAAGGGTGTGTCAGAGGTAAGGTCATACCATGTAGTGCTACATAGGTTCTGGGTAGCACTGCAGCCCATAGGGGAGCCCAGGGAAGCTGCCATAATTTAGATAGGGGCCACTATAAAGCCTTCAAGCCACGATAGGCCCCCTCTTTTCTTGGGCTGAGAGTTTTGTGCTTCTCTTAGAGGCACAGCACAGAATCCCTTTGTCTAAGGCTTCACACAAACAAATAGTAGTTTGAACTAAAATGGCTAGCATAGGCTTATTATCTACCAAGGAAACAAATCACAAAGGGGTACATTGAAACCAATGGGGATGCACATGGGGGAATTCTGTTCTGTTCCATGGCCTTGAGCTGTGCTGACCTTGAGGAAATGTACCGCAGAGACAAAAGAAAAGAATCTGAGCTCCATTTAAGTAGCAATAACTAGACATTGTTAGCAGGTGCAAAACCCCACAGTCTTGGGCTCGGAGCTGCAGGACATCTCATTTGTCATCTCAAAAAAAGAGTATTTAGTATTAAACTAGAAAGATGCAGGTGGTTTGTGCTTCTGAAACTCTGCCTGATCTCGCCTGGTCTGTCTGGCGTAGAGACAGAATTTCCTGTCGACAGACAACTGTGCTAAGAATAACTCTTGCACTCCTACTCTTCCTAACCTACCTCTTGTGTCGATCTTTAGAGAGCTATAGGTCTGGTAAAGTAATTCTATTACTAGTGGGCCAAATTCTGCCTTCAGAGGCATAGATGAGGTTCCCACTGATTTTGATAGGAGCTCTGCATGCACATCCTAGGGCAGAATTGGACCCAATGAACTTAATAATTCTTAATGTAAATCAACCAATAGTTTACATCATAAAGCTAATGGAGACCAAGAATGAAATCCATGGCCAAAGTTTTGTAATAAGTGGCCAAATATTGAGTTTCACTAAGGTGACTAGTGAGATACTATAGAGATCTGTACCTTAGAGACTAACACATTTATTTGGGCACAAGCTTTCGTGGGCTAAAACCCACTTCATTGGATGCATGAAAGCTTATGCCCAAATAAATGTGTTTAGTCTCTAAGGTGCCACAAGTATTCCTCATTCTTTTTGCTGATACAGACTAACACGGCTACCGCTCTGAAACCTATAGAGATCTGTGTTCGCCCCAGTCTAAAAGTATTCATTAATGTTCCAGAAGATGAAATAAGCCACATCCTAATTAAATTTGTTGCTCTTACTAAACTTAGAAGGGGATAAAAAGATTATTTAAAGAGACTTGGCAGAGGAGGGTCTGCCCCCGGGAGACCTTAAACATTGGACAAAGATAGTGTAATAAAATGAAATTCCTCTTGGAAAAATGAAAGCTAATACATCTCAGGGGAAATAATCCAAAATACAAATATTTAGTATTTGGGGCTAATAAGGAAAGAAGTTGTGGGGAAAAAAAACTGGGACTGATTATGACAGGGCAGCAAAAGTGTTGCAGTCTTGGGCTGCATATGCTCCAACAATGTATCAGGAAACAAGGAGGTAGTAGTTAATCTCTTTATGACTCTGGTGTATAATAAAATGTTCATTTGTAGCATCTCACTACCATTGACAAACTGGAAGACGTTCAGCGAAGAGCAGAAATAATGATTAGGGGCTATAGCGATTGACTAATTAAAATTAAAACAGCTAAATATTTATAGTTTGGCTAAGGAATAGCTGTGACAGAATGTACCCTTGGGTCCACACCCTACACACTATTGTAATAATCTTTGTACAAAGTATGCCTTCAGAGATATCATTTGAAAACTCATAATTTGCTGGTCATTATTGTCCTGATAAAATGCTTGTGGCGACATTGCATGTGAAGTTATGACATTCCACTGTATGGTATTCTTAACACATGTTCCAAACTGAGGTTGGCATACAGATCTGTCTCAAAAAAGGAATGTGTGCTCTGCTTAATTTGCATTTAAGCAGTAAACAGAGTCATCGAGTAGGAAGGGAAACAAAGGATGCTCAAACAGGTGAGGAAAATGCAGCAGGGATCATCCTTCCCTATAGATTCTTTGGGCTTGACTACACTGGCACTTTACAGCACTGCAACTTTCTCGCTCTGGGATGTGAAAAAACACCCCTCCCCCCCCCCCGAGCACAGCAAGTTTCAGTGCTGTAAAGCGCCAGTATAGACAGTGCACCAGCACTGGGAGCCGCGTTCCCAGTGCTGGTAGCTACACCCCTCATGGAGGTGAGGGGGTTTTGAGCACCGGGAGAGCTGCCATTGTAGACTAGCCCTTTGTCTCCTGAATCTCAGCTGGAAACGATTTTCAAGAGGGGGGCTGACACTATAAAAAAGAGGGACAAACCCCCCAAGACACCACCACCCCCACACACATTCACAGCACCTGAAGTGGCAAAACAAAGGAAGCATTTGTTGGATTCTAGGGAGAAGGGGTCCTGACCTAAAAAGTTTGGTCAGTAAAACTGCTGACAGCATGTGGTGAGAAACTTTGCTTGAATCTGGTATAGTTGGTTAAGTTAGGCACTAGTGGCATTTTAAATTTATTTTCTTGTAACCATTTCCGACTTTTATGCCTCATTACCTGTAGTCACTTAAAATCTAGCTCTCTGTAGTTAATAAATTCATTTTATTGTTTTATGTAATCTAGTGTGTTTAAACTGAAGTGTCTGGGAAACTCCATTTGGGGTGGCAAGTTATGTAGATATTATATAAGAGCAACAAACATGATTAAAGATCTAGAATACATGACCTATGAGGAAAGATTGAAAAAAATTGGGTTTGTTTAGTCTGGAAAAGAGAAGACTGAGAGGGGACATAACAGTTTTCAAGTACATAAAAGGTTATTACAAGGAGGAGAGAGAAAAATTGTTGTTCTTAATCTCTGAGGATAGGATAAGAAACAATGGGCTTAAATTGCAGCAAGGGAGATTTAGGTTGGACATTAGGAAAAACTTCCTGTCAGGGTGATTAAGCACTGGAATAAATTGCCTAGGGAGGGTGTGGAATCTCCATAATTGGAGATTTTTAAGAACAGGTTGGACAAACACCTGTCAGGGATGTCTAGATAATACTTAGTCTTGCTGTGAGTGCAGGGGACTGGACTAGATGACCTCTTGAGGTCCCTTCCAGTCCTATGATTCTATGATTATTTCTATTAAAGCAATAATGGACTTGTATTCTCTAGGAGAGGGCTGGGCAGTACAGGACTTACATTTCTGGGGCAAAATCTAAGAGTAGGAGTGTGTTGGGATCACCCTGCAGTATAACCCAGACTGGTAAAAGCTAAGGTGTGTCTGGCAGACTGCAGCACATGCTCATATAGCTGAGAGTGACTTGCATGCTGGAGTCTGTTTGTAAGCAGTCCAGGCGGGAAGCTACAATAGCAAAGCATTGTAAGGGGCACCCCAAGTTAGAAGGCAGGGATGACACAGCTAATCATTAGTCTGCATTGTGCCCTGTTATGTCACAATGGCTAAATGTTGAGAGTTGAGGGATATGCCAACAATCTACAAATGGAGTAAACACCCAGCGGGGAGAGGAATTTAAGGTGCTACAGGGCAGAATATTGAGGGATGAAATTAATATGGGGAAAATTAGGCTGAATACTCAGGAAAAAATCCTGATAGTGAGATGAATTAGGCTGTGGAAAATTCTCCCTGGGCAGTGGTATAAGCCTATTGTTTGGGACACTTAAGTTAGATGGGACATATTCGCTATGAAATGTACTGCAGGGAATAATATAATTTGCTTATATTATGATTATTTCACTGACCTTTATACAAAACTTTCCTTGACTTTAAAGGGATTTGCACATGTGGAATGCTTGCAAGATTGGATCCTGTGTTACAATTGACTTAGCTGGGGGACAGTGATTTATAACATAAATGTAACTTATCCCAAATAGAACCTGTTTCCTACCTATATTTTGGACAGGTAAAATTCTAAGCATCTGGGCTGTTTTGTGGCTCACATAAAAGGAGTTGGTAGCCTCAATCCATTATCCAGTGCATAAGTGTTCTGGATAATGGAAGAAAAAGCTAGCACCAGAACTGGTGCTAACTGGCTCCCTTGTTGGCTGTCTCAACAAGGAAGGCCAAAAACCGATAGGTCATGGATTCTGATCTGCCATATCACCCCTTACAGTCCAATCAGGTAATGGGGGAAACATTAACTCACAGGAAAATTAAATACAGAGAATACATTAAATAAAATTGCAAAAAACTACAACCTATAGTATTTGGGATAGGTTGTGTCAAGCAGCACCTGGCTTCATAGAGCTCTTTCTCTTATCTTCCAAATCCAGAGCAGATGAAGAGTCCACTTCACAGTCAAGTTCTCAGCTTTCATTTTAAAGGGCGTTTGCTCCCTGGAAATGTGTGCTGGTTTTCTCACGGAAACTTACCAGTACCATGTGTGTCTGGGAGTGAGTTGTTACTCTAAGGTAGTTACCACATTATCATCACACAGCAGGATACTTACTGCAGCAGAGTCCCACACTGTGTGTCAGCTTGTCCCTAAAACAGCCCTTAGGTCACCTTAGCTCCTCTAGCTTGGCTTTTGTAAACTGTTTTTGGTCTGATGAGTATTTTTCATGTTGGACTGCTAAATGCTGCCCCCTCCCTTTCTTTTGCCTCTGTTCCCCTTTGGAGTTCTATGAAATGGAGAGAAAGTAGAGGACAGGGGAGTCACTAGTGAGTCACCAAAACCGTAAAAGCTGAACATTGGGCAATTTGCTGTGTTCTCTTTGGATCAAAGCTGTGTCACATATTCACATTCTCATGTACTTCACAGGACAAGTGAGCTAAGGAGTAAGAAAGCATGTATTCCTCAGAAAACACAATGAATTCCTGCTGGCTTCTAGACTGGAAGCGTGTCACATAAGGGACACTTAGGTAACTCAACAGGCCTGCACTGCTGCAGTTGACCAATTGGTTTTCATTGGTCCACGCAAGGGCAAAGTCTGGGTCAGTTTGACACCTTTCTAAGAATATAGAACGCCCATACAGGGTCAGACCAAAGGTCCATCTAGCCTAGTATCTTCTGACAGTGGCCAATGCCAGGTGCTTCAGAGGGAATGAACAGAAAAGTACTCATTAAGTGATATGTTCCCTGTGGCCCATTCCCAGCTTCTGACAAACAGAGGTTAGGGACATTAGCCATTGATGGACCTATCTTCCATAAATTTATCTAGTTCTTTTTGAGCCCTGTTCTAGTCTTGGCCTTCACAACCTCTTCTGGCAAAGAGTTCCACAGGTTGACTGTGCGTTGTATGAAGAAATACTTCCTTTTGTTTGTTTTAAACCTGCTGCCTATTAATTTCATTTGGTGACCCCTAGTTCTTGTGTTATGAGAAGGAGTGAATAACACTTCCTTATTTATTTTCTCCACACCAGTCATGATTTTATAGACCTCTATCATAGCCCCCCATTAGTCATCTCTTTTCCAAGCCGAGAAGACCCAGTCTTATTAATTTCTCCTCACACGGAAGCTGTTCCATACCCCTCATCATTTTTGTTGCCCTTTTTTGTACCCTTTTCAATTTCAATATACCTTTTTTGAGATGGGGTGAACCCATCTACACGCAGTATTCAAGATGTGGGCGTACCATGGATTTATATAAAGGCAATATGATATTTTCTGTCTTATTATCTATCCTTTTCTTAATGATTCCCAACATTCTGTTAGCTTTTTTGACTGCTGTTGCATATTGAGTGGACGTTTTCAGAGAACTATCCACAATGGCTCCAAGATCTCTTTCTTGAGTGGTAACAGCTAATTTAGACCCCATCATTTTATATTATATTTTTGAATTTGTATAGTAGGATAATGAAGTGAGGAAGCTTTTTCTTTGAGTTCAGAATAGAATATTTGGGGTTCTATTGTGGCTGTGCTACACAAGTGCACTGGGGGGGCAGGAGGTGATGAATGCAAGGACCCTCTGGCGTTTAGGTGCCACAAATGCTGTTGCTTCCAGTGCTGGGAGTAAACATTGTGTGATTCATAGTGAACATTCTAAGCATAAGTAGATAGGATAATCACCTCTTGCAAAGATTATAGGATAACAGATATTCTCAGCAAGGGTAAGGAGTGAGGGCTTCAGAGATTTTATAATATTTCAGATTGACTAGGAGAGCACCAGCTGCACATTAATCTCTCTCACACTTATGGCTTGATCTATACAAGTACACACACAAGGGTGTGCGCGTAGATAGTCACATAAATGACCATCAGATATTCATAACAGAGGTTTTTACTTTCATACTCAAGATTATTCAAACCAGTTTCCAACAATATATTAGTGGGGCATGGTCTGCCTCCTTAAGGGTAGTTGTGCTGAGGGATCAACCCACCCCATCATGGGGCATGGTCTTTTACGATCTTGGGACATTTTGATGTATGCAAAGACCTAGGAAATAAGAGGCATTAGAAGAAAGGAAATGGTCCCAGAAATACATAGTATTTGGGAGAAAGTCAGGCACTTTTTCTTTAAGGGCCCATTACCAGGAGCCTTGCAGAGTTGGGTGGGCAAGGCTCCCCTTTCACCCAACTAATTGGAGATGAGCTGGTGGGAGGGGACTAGCATATATACTGACTCCTCCCTCATACCCTGGCATACACTAGCAGGAGCAGACTGAACCTGAAGACGAATTGGGGAAAAGGGACTAGCTGAGGGAAAAGCTGTTGGAAGTCCTACAGCTGTCCTAAATTATAATCCAGCTCCAGGGAGAAGAGCTGGAGACTCCTGGCTTAAGGAGAGACAGAGAGACTGCCTGAAGTACAACCCCCAGCTCCAGGAAGGGGACTGGGGAGCATCCTAACAGGGCTGAGGAAGCTGACCAGGATACATATGGACCCAGAGTGGGTGTAAACTGGGGTGACTAATGAATTGAGTTACACTCTGTAGAGAGACTTAATACATCTGACCCCAGCAAGAGCAGTACATGTTTTGAACTAATCTAATTTGGGTAATTAAAGAGGCTGAAAGGGTGCTGTTGCTATGCACATGTAGGGTTGGAAGGAGGTGTGCTGAAGGGTAGTGCCCTGTGACAATTAGATATTGCAGCAGCTATTGTTCTCAACAATGTCCCAGAAAATTTGCAGCCTGGGATATTGTTATATGTTGCTTTGCATCTATTGAGCTAATAATTAGTTCAAAATATTAACTAAATACTTCTCTGAAGTAAGTAACTAAATACTTCTCTGACAGATGGGATAATTCAGAGAGAATAAAGGCCAAATTCAGATCAAATTTAATACGACTTCTGAGGGAAGTAATTAGGGCTGATGTGGTGTCTAAAAAATTTATATCAAAAGGGCCTGCTTTTCTCAAAACTTTGATTATCTGTCATTAAATTGAAATTTCACCTGAAAACCAAAAATATTGAAGGTATTGGCTGAAAAATTCCCAGTTGCCAAAAACAAAAAAAGTGTGGGAGGGAGGTTGGTGAAAAATTGAAATCTTCCACTGAACACATCAATTAAAAGTTTTTTTTTCATTGTCACAATCTTTCACTGAAACACACACATACGTACCCATTCTCCATCAAGCTTTAGAAATTATGTCTCTTCATGCAGTGAGTCAGTTTTAGTGCACTGATAGAAATTAGGAGTCCCTAGATCCTGCTCCCATGATCAGTGGTGTTTCTCAATGACTGGTCTGCGGACCGGCACAGGTCCCTGAGATCACCCTGATACAGTTTAGGAAGGCAGCAGGCTGGTCCCTGGTATCAAAAAGGTTGAGAAACACTGTGCTAGACCTCTGTTGGAATGGAAGAAGGGTTTGATTGAGTAGATTGAGAAGATCTAATTTGCAGCCGTAGGAGCTTGTTTTATGTTTCCTTTTTTGCTACCCATTCTTTGCCTTCTATAATTTTTGTTAGTTTCATTTGGTTGCCAACTTTGAGACAGATAAACATCCAGGGTATCTCAGTCATGATGCAACTTTATACTGGCACAGCACTTACAAATGCTCTAATCTTTTTGTGAGTTATGATCATAGTGTAAAAACAAACAAATTTTAAAATATTGGATTTCTTTTTTCTGAGCAGCAGTGAGAAAGAAAAAGTGGTGTATTCAATACACACACAAAAATCCACCTGCCAATAGAGTTTAATTCCTACCATCCTGCTGCTATCTCTTTTCTGCTAGGAAAGCCACTGCACAGGATGTGCTAATTGTGGCTTTCTTCACTGAAAAATGCATTCATGTTGTTCTTGGGTTTTGCTAGGGAGCTGGCATTTAATCACTAAGATTCGTCATGCTGCTAAACTGCATGACAACATGATGCTCCCCACAGAAAACTTAACCTGTTTATATTGTATACTTTTTCAGTTAAGAAAGCCACAATTGGTTCCTATGCAGGCTTTCCTTTTTCCAGCTAAATTTCCATTGTACTTACTCTAGTAAGTATGTCTGCATTGTTCCTCCAGCACCAAAGACCTATGGTACATCCTAGATAAAAGACCTATAGTACATCCCTATAATAATTCTTATTTTATCCTACAATTTTTCTTTGGGGTCACTATCTTAAATAATATTTTCCCCCATGAAAACACTTGTGAATTATATCATCTAAAAAAACACTTCTGTTCCCAGCTATTCGTACCAGCATGAGTTCTAGCACAGCTGCTAAAGAGACAGAATGACCGTCAAATTTGCCAGCTGTGTGCCTTGTGATTTCTGAAGTAGAATACACATGGTATGGCAGATGTCAGGCAGCAAGAGGAATCTGCTGATGCCAGAAACTACAGTCATTGCTTAGGGCCAGATTAAACGTAGTTAGGGGCCTAACATGTTTTGGTGCTTCTGAAAATCTCACTAGGCACTTGTCTGCACATTTAGGTGCCTAAATACCTTTGAAAATCTGGCCCTTAGAAAATGGTGATGGTCCCATAGGAAGTACTATAGACAAATTGATAGTAGATGAACAGACTATAATTTTCACCTGCAATTTTGCACCTCTGTTTGATTGGGAGTACAAAAATAATGGTTGTTAAAGATCTGGCCCAAATCTCATGCTCAGATAAATGGCTGATTCTGATTGATTTCAGTGGTTGCCATGTGCACACATTTACATTATTTTCTCTCCAATGCATTATTTTTCATATTTCAGTGTAGCTATTTTTCCTCACTTCTGCTTTATATTGGCTAATTTATTATCATTAATATACCCTGGGTAATTATACCCCCCTCTTTCCCACATCTTTCCTTGGGAGTCTAGATTCTCACCTCACCAAAACAGGTAAACTCGTGCATGATCACGGACAACAGACCATATGAGTTTACCTGTTTTGGTGAGGTGAGAATCTAAAATCCCAAAGAAAGATGGGGGAATGAGTACACTTACATTTCAACAGAGCCATCCAAACACTTTACAGATATTAATCTGAATCTTCATTGATTTACTCATTAAGCCAGAGGCACAGCCAAGAATAAAAGGCGAGATACTGACTCTCAAGGGTTACCTGGAGTTAAAAAAAGAATCAAATTATACACAATGAACATCTCTGAGCAATGTCAGCAATGTCTACTCAAGAGTGAAAGTAAAACTCAACGCTTACTGGTACGGGGGCCGGCTCCGGCCCCCGGAAGGGGTGGGGCCTTGGGTGGAAGGGGCGGGGCTGGAGGGTCAGCATCCCTCAGCCAGCCCATCGTGCTGCCTGGCAATTTAAATGGGCAGTTGGCGTTTAAATGGGCCCGAGGCTCCGGCCGCCATTGCTGCGGTAGCGGCAGCGGCAGCGGCAGTGGCAGGGGTGGCCACAGCCCTGGGCCCTTTTAAGTCGCTGGCCTGGGGTGGGGTGAAGGGGCAACGACGTTAAAGCGCTGCCTTCAAGTGCTGCCACGGCAAAGGACCCTGCTTAAAGTGCTGCCGCAGCACTTTAATGTCGGCTGCTACGGGTTGGTACCGGCGGCCACTTTTTACTGGTACGTTGTACTGGCCTGTACCGGCTTACTTTCAGCCCTGAACCTAGACATATTACACATTCTGAATAATATTCATTGCCAGTTTAGCTCTTTTCCTGTCCTCTAGTTTACTTGTGAATCAACCGCGCTTTCCTGTAATAGATTGCTTATTTAGAAACATTCACAAAATAGTTTATGCAAGCAAATTTCAGCGTACAGGTTAATCACTCTGATTTTTCACTATTCCATGGTGTGTAGATGGTCTCCTATGTCGCATGGTGTTTTTGTTCCATGATTGAAAAGATTCAGTCATCCAATCAGGAGAGTAACAAATAATAAATATCTGTGAATGAATAATGCATTTGTGGTTTACATTTGAGATGAATTATTATTCATGCAACTTTTGGGATTCATAGACCTTTTCACAAATATACAGCTGCTGTCTGAGTTAACAAATTACTATTAATATAATTCCCTTATGATAACAGACTAGTGTGACAAACAGAAGTGCTGGGAAGAAAGACTAATTTTTATTTACTAGCTCCAGTCACAGGACATGGGTATGTGTTACCAAAGGTAATACTCCAATTACATGCCAGGGGTTCACCAACTCCAGTGGCTGCTCTTATACCCACAAGTAACAGTGGCATGAGCTTGCCACTTTTATTTACAAAAATAGTTTTGTGTCACTGTATTTTTCAGCTAGCACTAATAGTTACTATAAAGTAATTTGGCACCATGTAAGTCAATTCAGCCCATTGACTTCAATGGGAATTTCACCCATTTATGCCATGGCTGAAGTGGGCCATTAAAATCTTAAAAAATAAATACAACATGGCACATTTTAAAAATGCTTTCCAGGGGCAAATACCATGGGGACCACTAATCAGTAGTTAACAGTTGCCAAGGTTCTTTGGCTAATTAACCTTAATCTTTATCTAGAGAATATTATTGAAACAAGTCTCGTTTTTAAATTGTGCTCCTAAGTGTTACTTTAAGATAATTGTAAGTAGCAACACAACTTAACAAAACAAGTGAAGAGGTTGCTAATTACTTTGGGGCAATGGGTACACTTCTGCATCATTGAGTGTTCAATGGTTACTTTGTTCTAATTGCTCTTTAGCAGTTATTTATTATGCACATTGCACAAGTGGTGTGTTAGAATTAATGACTCAGACATGAAAAGAAACAACAGGTTGTTTCACCAGAGATGAGAGAACTCCAACAAATCTGAAGTAGTTTAGAAATCTCCTTTAAGCATTTCATATAGGTCACTGAACGATTCAGAACCTTTTCAAATGTTTTAAAATCAGTGTTGCTAGTAAGGGAATTTTACAGCAGACACTATTAAAAATGGGATAGTCCCACAGAAGTAAAACGGGACTAGTCTCGTGCTTAAATTTAAGCATATAAGTGTTTGCAGGATTGCCATCTTAAACAGATTAGTTTACTAGTATAGCCAGAGACATGAAAAAAATTAGTATAAGAATGAAATTATAACCTGCTTGGGTAAACAGATCTCCCAAGGCTGGATCATTTGGTGATGTTTGATTAAGTTAATTTCAGTATTCAAACCTGATGGAACTAGGTACAACCTGGAGAAAACGAGGTTTGAATTTGGCCATTTCCTTGTCTCTTCCAGAGGGCTTCAATTTTTTCCCTATACTTGCAATGTCTCAGCCCTCTTTCTCTCCCTGACATAAAAATCAGCAGATGTTTCCGTCCAGGGAGGCACTCCAAAGAGAAACCATCCCTTACTCTCAGCTCTGGTGTTCAGAGGCAACTAACCTCTTTTTTAATTTACCATATCTGATAATATGATCGAAACATATTTGTTAACATTTTTCTCAGAAATGGCCTTTATTTCTATTCACAAAAATTTTTCCTTTTATAAAACTTGAAAAGCCCATAATTATTCTGTAGGTAGGTTTGCTTTACAGATGTATTTCTGCTGATATGACAATCTGGAGGCCATAACATAATTAATATACTAATCATTATGTCTCCTCTAAACTGAAACATAAGATCATTTATTTTTAGCCACTCACTGTACTTTTTTATTTTTTTCTATGTGTAGCTGTGTATTGGATTGGAAAGTTGCTTACATAAGCAAAGAGTTTGTACTTCAAACAACTTTTTGCTGGCTTGTTTTATTTGCCACAAACTCATACTTCCTCCAGTACTTCCCCTCCAAACAAAACTGTCATCATACAGTAAAGTGCGAAAATATTCACATTTCCTTGGGAAAACAGTTCAACAGACAAAAGCTTCAATACTACATCTGGATTTGTGAAGGTGCCTGGAGTCTGCTGAAGTGGATTCAGGACTAACAAATCTTACTGTCTGGAAATTTCCCGTTTTTCAAGTCCATGTTTCTTTTCTGAATTCATTATTCCTAATTACATGTCAGGGTTTAAGTGTGTCACCATGGGCAAACAGCAGACTAAGTCCTATGTTCCTGGTTATTGGAAGCTCCTGACTCAAAGCAATGAGGCACAATAGTGAGATACATAATTCTAAGATTTGCTGACTTGTCTTCTGTTTACCCTTTCCCATAATACTAAAACAAATTAAAATGCAAATTTTCCCTTCCTGACCCCTATCCCAGCAGTGATGCCATTGCCTGAAGGGGATATCTTTGGTCTGATCTTTTGAAACCATCTGACCCCCTGCAGCAGCATCTTTACCTGTAAGTCTATCCTTAACCCATTAGGATACCACTTCTGGAATGGTATTTAGGACTGACCTTCTGAGTAACAGCATTCTATTTTTTTTTCCTATTCTTTGTGACATTATGGTAATTTTTTATATCACTCCAGAAACAAATTAATGGGGATTTCAGGGTTGGGCCCTATGTAATATAGAGATCTATCTCATAGAGCTGGAAGGGACCCTGAAAGGTCATCAAGTCAAGTCCAGCCCCCTGCCTTAACTAGCAGGACCAAGTACTGATTTTGCCCCAAATCCCTAAGTGGCCACCTCAAGGATTGAGCTCACAACCCTGGGTTTAGCAGGCCAATGCTCAAACCACTGAGCTATCCCTCCCTATATGTGTTTCTATATATATATGGAGATAGAGAGAGAGAGAGCGCGCGCGCGCGCGTGCGCGCGCGTGCGCGAGCCCTACCAGTTTTTTACTTGTCTAAACTTTTCAAATGTAAACTGGATTTTCTTTTCTTAAACTGCCTGGATACTTTTCCTTAGTGAAAACTGTTTTATTTGCATAATATATTTATTCAGATGATCAGCGATAATAATTTATCACAACTTTAGAGATGAAAACATTTGTTTATAAATTTTAAAGGGCATCTATGGTAAACTGAGTTAGAAGTTGGGTGCCTAACTCACATGTTTTTTGAAAATCCTACCTTAGTTTTTCCTACTAGCTTGATTCCTTGTATTCAGTTTTCTAAGTTTATGATGAGGTGTCTGCAGGGGGGAAAAACACTTAAATTATAAGGCCTTGCAAGTATTCAGTTTCAATGTGAAGGGGAAAAAATCCAAGAAATAGTTCCAGCTAAGCACAGGCTGTAGATTTTGTAATATTCTGTCAACTATTTACCTCACCACATGTCAACTCATAAACATTATTAGCATAGGAACTGACTGTATGAGAACATATCAAGGTATGTTTTGACTTGATAGCAAATATGCTTCCATTATCAGTAGGGCCTACCAAATTCATTGTCCATTTTGGTCAATTTCATGGTCATAGGATTTTTAAAATAGTAAATTTCATAATTTTAGCTATTTAAATGTGAAATTTCAGGGTGTTGTAATTGTAGGGGTCCTGACCCAAAAAGGAGTTGCGGGGGATCACAAGGTTATTGTAGTGGGGGTTGCAGTACTACTACCCTTATTTCTGCACTGCTGCTGGTGGCGGTGCTGCCTTTAAAGCTAGCAGGTGGAGAGTGGCGGCTGCTGGCTGGGAGCCCAGCTCTGAAGGCAGAGCCACCACCAGCACCAGCGCAGAAGTAAGGATGGCATGGTATGATATTGCCACCCTCACTTCTGCGCTGATGCTGGTGGGGTGCTGCCTTCATAATGGGCACCCAGCCAACAGCTGCTGCCCTCTGGCTGCCCAGCTCTGAAGGCAGCGCAGAAGTAAAGGTAGCAATACTGCAACCCCCCTAAAATAACCTTGTGACCCCCGTGCAACTCCCTTTTGCGTCAGGACCAACAACTTGAGAAACACTGGTCTCCTCCATGAAATCTGTATAGTATAGGGTAAAAGCACACAAAAGACCAGATTTCACGGGGAGACCAGATTTCACGGTATGTGACGTCTTTTTCATGGCGGAGAATTTGGTAGGACCCTACTTATCAGCATTTGGAAAAAGAAGTAATGGTATTTTGCAGTAAGTATAGGTACTACACAGTCTCAGTACTTAATAAGTTATCAAGCAAACAATGGATTGCCCAAAAAATATGTACAGCTCAATCCAGTCCTGATACGGCCCCTTTGCAGTACTGGAGATCTCTCTGGTGCAGGAGAACCCCCAAATGACATAAGGTTGGTTTAGCTGGCCTATGCTAGGTCTGTTCTAACCCCCCAACTTGGGGGGAGAAGGGGCCTGGGTGGGACACAATATGCTCTAGCAATCCCTGGTTGGCAGAAAGGTTCTTGCAGGTCATTGCTGCTGAGGTATATGCAACCTTTGTGAGTAGACAAGAGTTTAGATTTTCAAAGATGCCTTTGAGGTTTGGATGCCTAATTCCAAAGGAAAATTAATGAGAATTGGGCATTCATATCCTCTACACTGACTTAAATCTCAGCCATAAGTATAATTAGATCTAGTTTATGAATGGGTAAACCAAGGGATGGAGAGGATAAGTAATTTGACTATAGTAACTCAGTAAGTGAATTAGGAAGGGATCCCAAGATTCCTGACTCCCAGCCTCCTCTTTGAAACACTAGATTGCACTCACACTCCTTGTCAGAATCCAGTTTTCATTATTAGGGCCCATGCTCTACCTTGGACTATTTTATCCTGTTCATGTAGTTAGAACAGAGGAAAGGAAATGCAGGGTCCTGATCCTGCAAGATATTCTGCCCATGCAGAGCTCATTAAAGTCAATAAGACTCTCCAAGAGTAGAGATCTGCTTGCCTGGGGCAGTTTGTAGGATTGGCATCTTAGTTCTAATCCGTGAAGTCACCAATTCACTGTTTGTAACCTTAGCAAGTCATTGGTGTCCTTGGCTGAGTCAGCTAGTTTTGGGAAAAAAGTGGACGCACAAGCAGCACCTCACTAAAAAAAACCCAACAGATTCTATATGTGAGTTATGTAATTCTGGAAGGATAAATTTCCAAAACAATGTTTTTTTTGTATACACTTCTTTAGAAGGGGAAGACTAGCCACTGTGGTCTTATAGCATCCTCTAGTGAACTATCCTCAGCAACTTCCTTTTCAAGGAAATTGAATGCCATTCTGTTAGGAGGAAAGATGATATGATGGGCTAGAAAGCAAGGAAGGTAAGGAGGAGGGATACCAAATTGTCTTGATAAAAAGTGCTAATAGCAAGTGATGAGTGCGAGAGAACCCAGACTGTTAGGCCAGTGGTTTTGAAATACGTAACACAAATAAAAGCATGATCGTTTTGTAAAGTAATGTGGGAGTATGATGTGCTAATGACAAGGCACATGTTACTGTGTGATAAAGCATGCCTCAAAGGTGTTGGAAGTTTGTTGCCTTCAATAACTCAAAAAATTGTTTATCTCACAGTTACACATTGCCGTTAGATGACCTATATTAACTGTATTTTAGGATATTTTAGCTTTTTAAGTCTGCTCTCCTAAGAACACTTAATATATTTAAAATAGTAATAATTGCTTAATGTATATTTGCTTTTATTATAGGCAAGATGTTTTCATTTTAGGAGATAAGACAATATTTTGGAAGCAATTCTCATGGTGTTCACTAGAGTGTAAACTAGTATGTAACTGACATAAGTATTATAAGTTAGGTCAGTTTAAAGTTATGATAGCATAACCTCCACACAAAGTAAAACAGAAGTGTCCATTTGTAAAGATTTTGCTTATATATGTTTGTAGAGAAGATCCGCTAGACCACTGATGTGCTATAACAGCTATTTATTATGCTAATAATTAACTGTTGCCTTCTGCTCCTCATCTGTTGGAACTTGGACATACCTGTTATCTCATATATTTAGGCCCTGAACCTCCAATAGGCACGTAATTAAAGATAAGCATGTGTGTGTGAATTTCTGCCTGCTCTGGGTCTGAGACTGTGACCACCTTTGTTTTATGTGTAGGGCCCTACCAAATTCATGGCCGTGAAAAATGTGTCATGGACCATGAAAGCTGGTCTTTTGTTTACTTTTACCCTATACTATATAGATTTCATGGGGGGAGACCAGCGTTTCTCAAACTGAGGGTCCTGACACAAAAAGGGGTTGTGGGGGATGGGGGGGGTTATTGAAAGGGGGTTATTGAAAGGTTATTGTAGAGGGAGGTTTTTGCCTTCAGAGCTGGGTGGCTAGACAGCGGCAGCTGCTAGCCAGGCACGCATCCCTGAAGGGAGCACCCCATCATCAGCAGCGCAGCAGTAACAGTGGCAATACCATACCATGCCATCCTTACTTCTGCGCCGCTCCTCATGGCGGCTCCGCCTTCAGAGCTGGGCTCCCAGTCAGCAGCCACCGCTCTCCAGCCACCCAGCTCTGAAGGCAGCACAGCCAGCAGCAGTAGTACAGAAATAAGGGTAGTAGCATAGGTGCCAACTTTCCCCAGTGCCAGTGGGTGCTCGCGCCCCCCGCCCCTGGCCCTGGCCTGACTCCATCCTTTCCCTGCCCCCACTCCAACCCCTTCCCCAAAGACCCTCCACCCCAATTCCACCCCCTCCCTGTCCCTATTGGACCCCTCCCCAAATCCTGACCCTGCCCCGGCCTCTTCCCCAAGTGTTCTGCGTTCCCTCTCCCTCCCAGTGCTTGCAGCTGTTTCGTGGCACAAGTGCTGGGACCTAGGGGGAAAAAGCGGGCACAAGGCACACTCAGGGGAGGAGGTGGAGCGGAGGCGAGCTGGAGGGTGGGGAGCTGCCGGTGGGTGCAGAGCACCCATCAATTTTTCCCTGTGGGTGCTCCAGCCCCGGAGCACCCACGGAGTTGGCTTCTATGGGTAGTAGTACCGCATCCCCCCATAATAACTTTGCGGACCCCCCACTCTTTTTTGGGTTAGGACCTTTACAATTACAACACCCTGAAATTTCAGATTTAAATAGCTGAAATCATGAAATTTACTATTTTAGAAATCCTGACTGTGAAATTAACCAAAATGGAGGATAGGGCCCTATTTATGTGCACATGGCACCTAGCACAACTGGCCCTTGATCAGGTCCGCCACATAGTATCTCAGTATAAGCAACAATAAGTCATTTATCTTAGGGTTACCATACGTCCTCTTTTTCCCGGACATGTCCGGCTTTTCGGCAGTCAAACCCCTGTCCAGGGGGAATTGCCAAAAAGCCGAACATGTCCGGGAAAATGGCGGCTCTGCTCCTCCCCGATTCTTCGGCTCTGTTTAAGAGCCGGGCTGCCCGAGAGCTACCGGCTTCGGGCAGCCCCCGTGCCTCCAGACCCTGCGCCTCCAGCCAGGCACTTCCCCGCCCGGGCTCCGGCGGCTCTGCTCCTCCCCAACTCTTCGGCTCTGTTTAAGAGCCGGGCTGCCCGAGCGCTACTGGCTTCGGGCAGCCCCCGTGCCTCCAGACCCTGCGCCGCCGGAGCCCGGGAGGGGAAGTGCCCGGCTGGGGGTGCAGGGTCCGGAGGCATAGGGGCTGCCCAAAGCCCAAACCCTACCGGCTTCACGGTTTGCTGGGCAGCCTCCAGACCCTGCACCCCCGGCTGGACGCTTCCCCTCCCAGGCTCCAGCTGCGCTGGGGAAGCGCCGGCTGGGGGCGCAGGGTCTGGGGGCTGCCCGGCAAACCCTGAAGCCGGTAGCGCTGGGGCAGCCCTTTCCCTCTGGCTGGGAGTGGGAGGGAGGAGGGGGCGGAGTTAGGGTGGGGAAGGGGTAGAGTTGGGGCGGGGCTAGAGGTGGGGAAATGGGCGGGGCCAGGGCCCGTGGAGGGTCCTCTTTTTTTATTTATGAGATATGGTAACCCTATTTAGCTAGTTGATCACCGTGTAAAACACAGAATAAAGTCATGGACTTTGACTACACTAATCCCAGTGAATTCTGGTGTCAACAGAGCACAGCTGCTGGAGAGGGAAATATAATCTCTGGACAGATTCCCGCTTCGAGCTCGGCCAGCGGACTGAAGACTCACAGTGGGATCGGCTCTTGCCCCCTTTGCTTTTCCGGCAACGCCAGCCCTGCCGCGTGGCGAGGAGGAGAGAGACTCGCAGCTGTCACTTGTTCACACAAGTCAGTCACTGGTCCCGGGCCTGGCGGAGAACAGCTGGGCGCGTGACCCACGCTCACGCCCAAGCTCCCAGTAGGGTGACCAGACAGCAAGTGTGAAAAATCGGGACAGGCTGTGGGGGGGGAGGGATAATAAAAAGACCCAAAAATCGGGACTGTCCCTATAAAATCGGGACATGTGGTCACCCTATCCTAGGGTTACCATATTTTGTGCCTCCAAATGGAGGACACTCCCCGGGGCCCCGGCCCCGCCCCGCCCACGCCCCTGCCCCAACTCCGCCCCCTCCCAAAGTCTCCGCCCCCTCCCCTGCTTCCCGCGAACATTTAATTCGTGGGAAGCCTGAAGCAGGTAAGGGGGGCGGGCGCGCGGCCCAGGCTGGCCCCCCCGGCGGCTCCAGCCTGGGTCGGCTCGGGCCCTGGGGTGCCGGCCCCGACCGACCACCCCCCCGCGGGCCCGGCGCACCCCCCGGCTCCCAGCCCCGCACCGCCCGGCTCCCCGGGCCCGACCCCGGCTCCCAGCCCCGCACCGCCCGGCTCCCCGACCCCGGCTCCCAGCCCCGCACCGCCCGGCTCCCCGACCCCGACCCCGGCTCCCAGCCCCGCACCGCCCGGCTCCCCGACCCCGGCTCCCAGCCCCGCACCCCCTGGCTCCCCGACCCCGGCCCGGCTCCCGGCCCCGCGGGCCTGGCTCCCCGGCCC